>NC_142796.1:94127111-94279262 GCF_049724085.1 Artemia sp. Qi Xiang Cuo
GGGGTGAGGGTTTTAAGTTACGCCCTGGGGGTATATAAGGTTTATATGGAATGGGTCGTCGTATTAAATTCAGATGGGTTTTCATTTGGTTTTAAATTGGAAGTTATAGTGCCCTTTTTAAGTAAAAGTGATTTGAAAGAACCCTTGTAGTAGCATTAGTAGCAATATGCAAATAGTACCTTTATTCAACATCCCCTTCAAAACACGATGAAAATTTTCACTTAATGTCATCAACCGGTCCTGAAGCATTGCTGATACGTCCTCTTGACAACCTGTATGGACAGAGTGTGTTTCGATTTATTTCAATACAGGTACAATATTGCCCAAAATTTTAGCCTTAATACCCTTAGGATTTTTTGTAGTAGTAGTAGCACCAGTAGTTATAATAGTAACAGTAGGAGAACAGTTAATAGTTGTAGTCTCAGCTTTAGTACCAGTAGTAGTAGTAGCAGTAATAATAATAGTAGCAGTAGTAGTAGTTGTATGAGTAGTATTAGTAGTAATATGATACGAATTTTGTCTTTTTGTTAGTTCAACACCTCCCTCAGCAAGCGTTGTAAGTTTTAATTTCACACACGAAACTGTTCCTAAGATATTGCTGAGATGCCCCTTTGACAACCTGCATATGGATGGGAGGTTGTCATCCGTACAAAAGAAATATTCTTTGAAAATTTCACCTTCATACCTTCATAGGTTGTGGATTTCGAACTACCCCGAAGACGCTGTGTGTATACATTTAAAGCTGCTTTTACGGTTACTATAAATAACAAAATTATGAAACCCAATGAAATAAGTTATGACATTATGAAACCCAATGAACGACACTATGAAATAAATGAAACCCAAAACGAACATAAAATACAATAAATAACCGAGTCGAACTTTCATTAATTTATTGATGCTGATTTGTGGTAGTTGTATGTTTGGTAAATTATTTGATTCTACTTTTCATTTCAATTTTCGGTTTAATAGAGTTCTTTACTTATTTTCTAAAATTTATTAAGTGGAAAAAGTTTCTTTAATTAATTTCTTAAAGTCATGATATAAACGCCTGTCAAGATCATTCAGAAAAAAGCTTTGTTTTATTTTTGCAAAAAAAGAAGATCCGATGTCACAAACCATTAAAGCTGATTTATTTCTCTTTTTTCCAGATAAATCAGACCTTTCTGGACGTTAAGTAATAAACATATGTGTTTGAATATTTGACCTTTGTGAATCTAGATAATGAATTTTGATCAGAGGTCTTTGAGGAGATTGCAGTTAAAAAGGATATGGGAGGGACTCTGGTTGCACTCCAGCCTTTTTTCAACATTCCTTAAACATGCCCAGAAAGTTTAAACTTCAGGTTTATACCCTCAGCTGTTCTCGACACATTGCAGATACATCGTCTTGTAAAACGGGATGCACAAAGTACCTCTTGATTTAGTTGAAGATGCTCCTTAACATATTCCGAACGATTTGATGGCTGATACCATCAGCCATTGTATATATTGCTGGTATTTCCTTTTCACGACCAATAAAGGAAAAAATGTCTTGATTATTTTTGGTATTTTCTTGAGATTTCCCTAAGATTTGACCTTAAGGCTCCATGCTTTTTCTTATTTATAGGATCAAACATGCCCTTTAGGAGCTGCTGGTGGGGTTGTTAACCCCAGAGGCATGGTTATTTGACCTTTAGACTATTTTTAAAAACAATTTTTTTTATTTTGATCGAATGCAAGGGAAAGAGGGTTAGGTTGATTGTCCTCTGATTACCGTTGATTCTTCAAAATTAAACTTGAAATTTCAATTCCCAATCGAATGAGCGTTCTCCAAAGTTTGTACGACCATCCCTTCTATAAAATCTTTAAATTTAAAAAAAGGGTAAATTGCAATAGCCTACAGCCCTTGCCCCGAGGACTGTGGGGTTTTTTGTTAATCACGTTTATTAGTCACGATTCATTGTTCGATTGGAAATTGAAAGTTTTAGTGCTCTTTTTAAAAGTCAAAAGAGATTGGAGGGTAACCAGACCTCTCACCCCCGAGAAAAACACCTCCTGCTAAAAATACCCCCTGGAAATACCACCTCGTGGAAAATACCTCCCTCCCCCTTGAAAATATTAAACTTATAAAAAAAGACTAGAACTGCCTGGGAATTATACATAATTCTACCTCCGCCCTCCTCTCATCTCTCCCCTAGAGCTAATTCTGTATTTATCCGAAGGCTGAATGAGAGTTGAGATGTTTTGGCATGAAAATGCCCCCTTTTAGGTATCTCCCTATCTCCCTGGCTACAAAACAATCAGAAAACCCCATTGTAGAAGTTTAAGTACCTTTTTAAGTTTTGTATTTTGTCCATTGCTTACAGATAGTGTATGTTATTGGGAAACATACGGACATTTTTCGCGTGAAAGTTTTCTGAACCGAGGGGGGTTCAGGAGGATTCGCCATGAGAAGAACATTTCTGCACTGACTTACGCATAAATTCCTCTTTTTCAGTTTCCTTAGCACTTCTCAGATAAACTAAAAAATAACAGAACCCAAATAAAATATCCCAATTTGGAAGACTTTATTTTCCGCGAGGAGTATTTTTCAGGGGAGGGTTTAACCATTTGAGAAGGGGGGGGGTAAACGCCTAAGCCCGTAGACAGTGACAGGGCGAAGGGAAACCCCAGGAAACCCATTAACAGACATAAAAAGGAGAAATAAATCTGGCTTTAAGAGTTTGTTACGTCCGATTTTCTTTGTTTTTGTGACAACAAAACAGACCTTTTTTATTAATTTTATTAATTTTCTTGAAAGTCATTTATATTATGAATTTAAAAAGCAAACAATTCCAACAAGGCTGAACATTTAAAGATTATAACTTGTGTTTTATCCAATGTAAGTACAGTGGTGGAGTTGCACGAGAGTTAAGTTATACGAGGGTTCAGTTGCACGGTAGTTCAGATGCACGGTGGTTCAGTTTCATGGTGGGTCAGTTGCATGGTGCTTCAGTTTCACGGTAGTTCAGTTGCACGGGGGTTCGGTTGCACGGGGGTTTAGTTAAATGGGGTTGAGTTGCACGGGGGTTGAGTTGCACGAGGGCTCAGTTAAACGGGGTTCAGTTGCTTGATGGTTCATTTACGCGAGGGTTCAGTTACACAAGGGTTCAGTTGCATGATGGTTCAGCTGCCCGGTGGTCTTGTTGTACGGTGGTTCAGTTGCATGGTGGTTCAGTTGCAGTGGTTCGGATGCTTGGGGTTCAGTTACACGGTGGTTCAGTTGCAATGGAACCGAAAATTCTGAGGGGGTTGTCAAACACAATCAAAACACTATTTGGCTGCTGGTTGGTAAAAGGGAATATCGGCAATATCTAAAGGACGATTGAGGGTATTTAGTTAAAAATTTGATGTTGAAGAGAAATTTTAGGGCAACCAGCCCCCTCTGCTCAACACGGATCAAAATTTTAGAATTGCAATTTTGTTCAAACTAGTCAAAAGGTCTAATAGTTATACTTCCAGGAATGCCATGCCCCCATAACCCTGGGGAAAAACTGTAAAGCATGCAATTTGCCCATTGCTTACATGCAGGATTTATCATAGGCAACGCAATAGCGCCGCCTAAGTAAAGAACGACGAGGACACAAAGTATTAATTTTTTTTTTTTTTAGACCAGGGCGCTTCGTATCGAAGGATTTGTCGTAAAAACTTCGAAAAGGGCTCGTTCAATTAGCAATTGAAAGGGCTAGTGTCCTTTTTAATAGTACAAAGTGATTGGAGGGCAATTAACACCCCTCAAATTCCCATAATTTCCCCAAACACATCCAATAAAAAATTTGAGACTGCCATTTTAATTAACGCAGTTGAAAGGTCCGGAAATTATGTCTTTGAGGATTACAATCCCCCGCCCCAGAGCTTAGGGACATATGAGGTTTTTATTGAAATTGTTGTCATGAAACTTCAAGAAGGGCTCATTCAATTGGAAATTGAGAGTGCTAATGCCCTTATTAATAGTTAAAAGCGATCGGAAGGCGAATACCCCCCCCCCACTCATCATTTCTCCAAATACTTCCGATCAACATTTTAATATGGCCATTTTTTGACGTAATTACAGGGTCCGGAAATTACCTTGTTGAGTATGACAACCCCCCCCTCTCATAGCCTTCAGGGCCAAGTTTATAAGTTAGTTCTTGGGGGTATATAAGGTTTTTATAGAAAGCGTTGTTGTAAAAACTACAAAGAGGGCTCATTTGATTGGAAATTGTGAGCGCTATTGCCCTATTTAATAGTCGAAAGTGATCGGAAGGCAAATTCCCCACCTCCCCCCACGCCCATCATTTCCCATAGCCTTCCCCGTCACAACTTTGATATGACCATTTTGTTCAACGTAGTTGAAACGTCTGGAAATTATGTCTTTGAGGATTACAACACCCCCCCTATAGCCCTCAGGACAAGGGTAGTAAGTTATGGCCTTGGGGCATATGAGGTTTTTATAGAAAGTTTTGTCGGAGATGTTTCAAAAAGGGCTCACTCGATCGGAAATTGAGAGTACTAGTGCCTTTTTTATTAGTCGAAAGTAATCAGAGTACAAATGACCCCCCCCCCGTGCCCTTAATGTCCCCAAAAACTTCCAACCAAAATTTTTAGGTAGCCATTTTGTTCAACTTATTTGAAAGGTCTTAAAATTATGTCTTTGAGGATAACAAATCCCCTCAGCCCCAAGGGCAAAGGCTGTAAGTTATGCCCTTGGGGCATATAAGGTTTTTATAGAAAGCTTGGTCATATAAACTTCGGAGGGAGCTCATCGGATTGGTAATCAGATGCTCTAGTGCTCTTTTTAAGAGTCAAAGTAATCGGAGGGCAGCTCCCCCCCCCCCCGCACACAAACACGTCGTATTTTCCTGAAATGCATCTAATAGAAATTTTGAAATAGGCATTCTATTAAAAATAGTCTAAATATCTTATAACAAGGATTTTGGTGTTAAAAAAACCCCAGAGATCAGGGGCAAGGGTTTTAAGTTATACCCAAGGGGCATTTAAGGTTTTTATGGAAGGGATGTTTATTTAACTTTAGAAGATACTCGTTTGGCTGAAAATTGAAAGTTCTAGTTCCTCTTTTAGTGTCAAAAGTGATGGCTGGCATTTAGCTCCCCCTCTTCCTCTCCCACAACCCATCTTTTCACCAAAAGTATCTGATTGAAATTATGAGATAGCGATTTTTTTTTCAAAACAGTCCAAAGAACATATCATAATGTCTTTAGGGATTATATAACCCGCCAGCGCCCTGGGGATAGAGTTGTAAGATTTTTTATGAGGACATATAAGGTTTTTATTGGATGGGTGGTCTTATAAACATCACATGTGCCTTATTCGATTTGAAAATGGAAGTTACGGTACCCTTTTTAAGAGTCAAAATGATTTAAGATCACAGTCCCCCGCCCCTCCACGCTCAGAATTTACCTTAACACCTACAATCAAAATTTGGAGATAATAATTTTATTCATCGTACTTGAAGGTCTCGGAAATTATGTCTGTGAGGAATACACCCCACCCCCTCCAGCTCTCATTGAAACCGTTGTTAAGTTTTGCCTTTGGGGCACATAAGATTCTTATAAAAAGGGCGGTCGTATATGCTTTGGAGGGGACTCGTGTCATTTTTAAGAGCCAAAATTATGAAAGCGCAGCTACCCTCCCCCCCCACACAAACACTTTATGTTTTCCTGAGATGTATCCAATAGATATTTTAAGACAGTTTTTGACAGTTCCCCCCACCAAACTATTTCTCTTTTAACCAAAAACATCTGATTGAAATTTGCGATGGCAATTTTGTTGAAAATAGTCCATAGAACATATAGCAATACTTCCAGGGTTGGCACAACCCCCCCCAGAATCCTGGGGCAAGGGCTTTAAGTTATGCCCTGGGGCATATAAGGTTTTTAAGGAATGGGTGGTGGTATTAAAATCAGATGGGTCCCATTTGACTTTAAATTGGATGTTATATTGCCCTTTTTAAGAGTCAAATTGATTTGAGAGAAACCCCCCCCCCACGCCCATAATTTGCCATATCAAATATCCAAACAAATTTTTGAGGCATCAAGTTTTTCAGCCTGTTGAAAGTTTCAGCAATTATGCGTAGCAATAGTTGTACTAGCAGTAGTAGCATTAGTGGCAGTATGCAAATAGCACAATTTTTCAACATCCCCGTCAACACACGATTCAATTTTTAACTTAATACCATCAAGGCAAGGGTTTCAAGCTATGGAATTTGCCTATTGTTCACAAATATTATTTATTATTGAGAAAGATGGGCATGTTTGACCTTTCGAGTCCAAAAAGGCAAAGGATATTCAGGTGAACCTCTCAGAGAGTGTTGAGGGGCGGGTTTATTAGACAGACTCGACTAGACAGACCCGACTATACAAGCACGGCTAGACAGACCAAACTAGACAGACTAGATTAGACAGACTAGAATAAACTAGACAGACTAGATAAAACAGAATAGAGTAGATAGACTTGACTAGACAGACTAGAGTAGACAGACTTGACAGACTAGACAGACTAGACTAGAGAAACTAGACTGGGCTAGACAGACAAGACTAGACACAGTAGATTAGAGAGACTAGAATAGACCAACTAGACTAAACAGACTAGATTAGACAGACTAGACACACCAGAACAGACAGACTAGATTAGACAGACTGGACTGACTAGACTAGAATAAATGGACCAGACTAGGCTAGACAGAAAAGAATAGGCAGACTAGACTTGAAAGACTAGAATAAACAGACTAGAGAGACCAGATTAGAAAGACTACACTAGACAGACTAGACTAGACAAACTAGATAGACTTGACAGACTAGACTGAACAGAATGGACGGACCAGACTATATTGGCTAGACTGACTAGACAGATGAGACTAGACGGACTACACTAGAAAGACTAGATTATACAGACAAGGCTAGACAGACTGGACTACACCAGACAAACTGGACTGGACAGACTAGACAAGACCAACTAGACAGACTAGATTAGAGAGACTAGACAGACTAGACCAAAATAGATTGACCAGACTAGGTTAGACAGACCAGACTAGGCAGACTAGACTAGATAGACTAGACAAACGAGACTAGATAGACTAGAGTAGACGGACCAGATAGACTACACTATACAGACTAGACAAACTTGATTAGACAGACTAGATCAGACAGACTGGACTAGACATACCAGACAGAATAGACTATAATAGACAGAATAGAATAGGATAAACAGACCCAAATAGATAGACTAGAAAAACTAGACTAGACTAGCAAGACCAGAAAGACTAGACTGACAAGACAGACTACACTAGACTGACTAGGCTAACGAGGTTAGACTAAACAGACTGGACTAGACAGACTAGACTCGACTGGACAAGCTAGTCCAGACAGATTAGACAGACTAGACTGTTAATACTAGACTTAACATACCAGACTTGACAGAGTCTGGTATGTTAGACTTGACACCTGAACCATCAAACTTGACAAAACGAAGAGGGCTACCCGAAAAAAAAAAATTCACATTGCTCAAAAAGAAGAACCTGGACCACAGACCGTGACAAGAACAATCCGAGCAGCTGAAGCAACGGGAATTGAAAAAATGTGTATAGTAATGAAAATTGAGAACAAAGATATATCCGGTTAGAAGACATGTGACAACGAGAATCGCAAAGAATCAAAAACGACAGTGAAGAACAAAGAAATATGTAATTAGAAGACAAGCGACAGTGATGATCGCTACGAATCGAAACACAAGCCAAGAATAGAGAATATGCGGTTAGAAGCCAAGAGTCGGTCAAACAAAGTATTTCTAAAGAACTGAGGCAAGTTTCTGACTTCGCTTACAGTTAATAGAGTTAAAGCAGAAAGTGCAAAATAATGGTTTCTCTTCCAATAAATTTTCGGGGAAGGATGTAAGCATCAGAGACGCTCCTCCCTTTGTGTAGGTGTAGATATGACAGGGGGATTGAATCTGATACCTTTTTGCTCATTGGACTCACTGTTCTAAAGCACAAGATGGCTGGTGCTTATTGTACTCTCTGGCTGAAGGGCCATGAGACCTTCAGCCAGAGAAGGTCAAAACAGTGGATTGCTGATCCAACCAGTGGATCAGCACTACTGGTTTGGACTAGAGAGTTTAGTGCAGCGTCCTTTACTTAAAAGGTTAAAGCTAATGAAATAAAATACAATAGAATGAATGTATAATAGTTTAGAAACAATATTGGGCTGTGTATTTGCATATTAGGGGGGGGGGGGTGGGAGGGCAAAGCATAGCATATGTTAAATACAAAACCGCACCGAGGTAGCTCCCCCCTAAACCACAAAAACAATTAAATACAGTTCTTGCCTTTGGCTTACAGTTAATAGAGTTAAAGCAGAAAATGCAAAATGATGGTTTCTTTTCCAATAAATTTTCGGGGAAGGATGTAAGCATCAGAGACGCTCCTCCCTTTGTGTTGGTGTAGATATGACGGGGGGATTGAATCTGATGCCTTTTTGCTCATCGGACTCACTGTTCTAAAGCACAAGATGGCTGGTACTTATTGTACTCTCTGGCTGAAGGGCAATGAGACCTTCAGCCAGAGAAGGTCAAAACAGTGGATTGCTGATCCAACCAGTGGATCAGCACTACTGGTTTGGACTAGAGAGTTTAGTGCAGCGTCCTTTACTTAAAAGGTTAAAGCTAATGAAATAAAATACAATAGGATGAATGTATAACAGTTTAGAAACAAAAATTGAGAACAAAGATATATCCGGTTAGAAGACATGTGACAACGAGAATCGAAAAGAATAAAAAACGAAAGTGAAGAGCAAAGAAATATGTAATTAGAAGACAAGCGACAGTGATGATCGCAACGAATCGAAACACAAGCCAAGAATAAAGAATATGCGGTTAGAAGCCAAGAGTCGATCAAACAAAGTATTTCTAACGACCTGAGGCAACTTTCTGACTTGGCTTACAGTTAATAGAGTTAAAGCAGAAAGTGCAAAATAATGGTATCTCTTCCAATAAATTTTCGGGGAAGGATGTAAGCATCAGAGACGCTCCTCCCTTTGTGTAGGTGTAGATATGACAGGGGGATTGAATCTGATGCCTTTTTGCTCATCGGACTCACTGTTCTAAAGCACAAGATGGCTGGTACTTATTGTACTCTCTGGCTGACGGGCAATGAGACCTTCAGCCAGAGAAGGTCAAAACAGTGGATTGCTGATGTAACCAGTGGATCAGCACTACTGGTTTGGACTAGAGAGTTTAGTGTAGCGTCCTTTACTTAAAAGTTTAAAGCTAATGAAATAAAATACAATAGGATGAATGTATAACATTTTAGAAACAAAAATTGAGAACAAAGATATATCAGGTTAGAAGACATGTGACAACGAGAATCGCAAAGAATCAAAAACGAAAGTGGCTGGTACTTATTGTACTCTCTGGCTGAAGGGCCATGAGACTTTCAGCCAGAGAAGGTCAAAACAGTGGATTGCTGATCCAACCAGTGGATCAGCACTACTGGTTTGGACTAGAGAGTTTAGTGCAGCGTCCTTTACTTAAAAGGTTAAAGCTAATGAAATAAAATACAATAGGATGAATGTATAACAGTTTAGAAACAATATTGGGCTGTGTATTTGCACATTAGGGGGGGGGGGTGGTAGGGCAAAGCATAGCATATGTTAAATACAAAATCTAACCTCGGTACCTCCCCCCTAAACCACAAAAAAAAAAACAAATTAAATACAGTTCTTGCCGTTGTTTATATCTCATAAGGCAGCGTAAACCTGTTTTTCATCCCGCGTCTTGGGCTATTTCGTGACTGGTTATAATTGCCGTATATAAAAGAGTCTGCATAGTAAAAGAGAACCCAGATACCTAGTAATATCATACGCAGCACAATCGCGCGGCCTAAGTAAAAAACGATGTTGACGCAACGCATTGTTTTTTTTCCATTCCAGGGCACTTCGTATCGAAGAAGTTGTCGCAGAAACTTTAAAAAAGACTAATTTGATCGGAAATTGGAATGACTAGTGCCCTTGTTAATAGTCGAAAGTGATTGGAAGGCAGCTAACACCCTTTCCATGCCTACCCTTTCCTCAAACACATCCAATCAAAATTTTGAGATAGCCATTTTGTTCAGCGTAGTTGATTTCCAGATAGAAAATAAGTTTTGAGAAGGTCACTCCCCCACAACCCTCAGGGCAAGGGTTTTAAGTTATGTCCTGGGGGAATATAAGAACGATGTTGGCACAATGTATTATTTATTATTTTTTACCTTTAGACCAGGGCACTTCGTATTGAAGAAGTTGTCATAGAAACTTCAAAAAGGGCTCATTCAATTGAAAATTGGAGTGGCTTGTGCCCTTTTTAATAGTCAAAAGTAATTTAAAGGCAACTAACACCTCGTCCATGCCCACAATTTCCCGAAAAAAATCCAATCAACATTTTTAGATAGCCATTTTGTTCAGCGTAGATGATTTCCAGATAGAAAATATGTTTTTGAGAAGGTCACTCCCCCCCCACCCCAAAGGGCAAATGTTTTAAGTTATGCCCTGGGGGCATATAAGAACGATGTTGGCTCAATATATTATTAATTATTTTTTTCTTTTAGACCAGGGCACTTCTTTTCGAATAAGTTGTCGTAGAAACTTCGAAAAGGGCTCATTGAATTGGAAATCGAAGTGGCTTGTGACCTTTTAAATAGTTAAACACCCCTTTCACGCCCACCATTTCCTGAAACACATCCAACTAAAATTTTGAGATAGCCATTTTGTTCAGCGTAGTTGATTTCCAGATAGAAATTATGTTTTTGAGGAGGACACTCCCCCACAGCTCTCCGGGCAAGGGTTGTAAGTTATGCCCTGGGGTAGAACCTTCAAAAAAGGCTCATTCGATTGGAAATTCAAAGGGCTAGTAACGTTTTTAATAGTCGAAAGTGATTGGAGGGCAACTAGCCCCCCTCTCACGCCACCCTTTTCCCCAACCACATCCACTCAAAATTTTGTTCAACGTCGTTTAATGCTCTTAAAATTAGGTATTTGAGGATGCCAACCCCCCCCCCACTGCCCTCAAGGTAAGGGTTGTAAGTTATGCCCTTGGGGCATATGAGGTTTTTATAGAACGCGTTGTCGTAGAAACTTCAAAAAGGGTTCATTCGCTTGGAAATTGAAATGGCTAGTGCCCTTTTTAATAGTCGAAAGTGATTGGAAGGCAACTAATACCCCTTGCACGCCCACCATTTCCTCAAACACGTCCAATCAAAATTGTGAGATAGCTATTTTGTTCCAAGCGGTTTAAAGTTCCAGGAAATTATATCTTTGAGCAAGACACTCCTACAACAGTCTTCAGGGTGAGGGTAACAAGTTATATACTGGGGGCAAATGTTTTTATTGAAATGTTTGTCGTAGAAACTTGAAAAAGCGCTCATTCGATTGGAAATTCAAAGGTCTAGTGCCCTTTTTAATAGTCGACAAGTGATTTGACAGCAACTAACCCCTCTCTCACGCCCACCTTTTCCCCAAGCACATCCAATCAAAATTTTTAGATATCGATTTTGTTCAGCTTAGTTGATTTTCAGATATAAATTATGTTTTTGAGGAGGACACTTCCCCACAGCCCTCAGAGCAAGGGTTGTAAGTTATTCCCTTGGGGTATAAAATGTTTTTATGAACGCGTTTTCGTAGAAACTTCAAAAAATGCTCATTCGATTAGAAATTCAAAGGGCTAGTGCCCTTTTTAATAGTCGAAAGTGATTGGAAGGCAACTAACTACCCCTTGCACGCCCACCATTTCCTCAAACACGTCCAATCAAAATTGTGAGATAGCTATTTTGTTCCAAGCGGTTTAAAGTTCAGGAAATTATACCTTTGAGCAGGACACTCCTACAACAGTCTTCAGGGTGAGGGTAACAAGTTATATACTGGGGGCAAATGTTTTTATTGAAATGTTTGTCGTAGAAACTTGAAAAAGCGCTCATTCGATTGGAAATTCAAAGGTCTAGTGCCCTTTTTAATAGTCACAAGTGATTTGACAGCAACTAACCCCTCTCTCACGCCCACCTTTTCCCCAAGCACATCCAATCAAAATTTTTAGATATCGATTTTGTTCAGCTTAGTTGATTTTCAGATATAAATTATGTTTTTGAGGAGGACACTTCCCCACAGCCCTCAGAGCAAGGGTTGTAAGTTATTCCCTGGGGGTATAAAATGTTTTTATGAAAAGCGTTTTCGTAGAAACTTCAAAAAATGCTCATTCGATTAGAAATTCAAAGGGATAGTGCCCTTTTTAATAGTCGAAAGTGATTGGAAGGCAACTAAATCCCCTCTGACACCCACCTTTTTCCAAAAAACATCCACTCAAAATTTTGAGATAGTCATTTTGTTCAACTAGTTGAAAGCTCTGGAAATGAGGTCTTTCAGGATGACAACCCCCCCCCCCACACACACACACACACATACACACGCACACACACAGCCCTCAGGTTAAGGGTTATAAGTTATGCCCTTGGGGCATATAAGGTTTTTAAAGAACGCGTTGTCGTAGGAACTGCAAAAAAGAGGGTAAAACTCCTTAAAAGTCATAGAACTTTAATGAAAATAACACCATCAGATTCAGCATATCGGAGTACCCTACTATAGAAGTTTCAAGCTCCTATATGCAAAAATGTGGAATTTTGTTTTTTTTTTTGCCTGAAGAAAGATCACGAATGTGCCGTTATTTGTTTTTTTTCCCAGATGTGATCGTATCGACCCAGTGGTCGATACCCAGTGGTTTTATTTATTTATAATGATTTTTGGTAGTTGTATGCTTGGTAAATTATTTGATTCTATTTTTGTTCATTTTTGGTTTAATGGAGTTCTTTACTTTTTTTTGAAAAACTTATTTTGTGCAAAAATGTTTTTTTATTAATTTCAAAATAAGCCAATTTTCCACAACACTGTATAATTATGAGATCTTCCAATGTTTGGTGAGACGGATTCATCATAACGAATATCGCAATAACTTAAGGATTACATTTAACACATGGGCTCAAAGAATACTTGCCGACTGGCCTAGGAAGAATAGTTTACAATTAAGTAGCCCTAAGTCCCCCTTGTAAAACCTTCCTTAGGGGCTCGTAATGTTTTATTTATGCTATTGCAAGATCCTTTTTAATCGTTCCGAATCTCAGGTATCCAAGGTTCATTGCCTAAATATTCCCAAAATTTAAAACTTACTAATATTTTGTTTAGGGGAAGTGATTGCCCATTCGCTCCTGCTATAAGCCAAACCAGCTGCTACTGTATTGTAACTTTCTAGTGGCTCATTCCCAATACCTAGCTAAGGCTGAACTTTTTCCCATGACATTTCTCCTCTTTTTGCGATAATTGCTCATTTTGGACAATAGGAAATAAGTTTCTAATATAGGAAATACGGCAAATGTCTAATTTGCCTCAAAGTTTGCAGTTACTATTATCCTAGACTTCCGTTTCTCCAACGGCACACTCGGGTTTAGTAAGTAGCCTTTGATCTCCCCTCAAGTAAGTCCCTGCAAAGATATCCTCCCACTCGTGGACATGACTCGTCTAAAGAGCTCTTTTGTAACGTTCTCACGTCTAACGGAGTATGAGTTATTTCTTTGGGGGAAACTGGTCAAATTTCAGATTTAGTTTCAGATTTATCTCTGTCCTAGTGAAAGTACGATGAGGGGGTAAGTGTATTTTTTCCGAGGAGGGGAGAATAATAAAACAAAAAATTCGATAATTTTAATATTAGGCTTCCTGTTATTCAAGGGCATGAATGAATGATTTTGTTCAGTGATTAAACCCGTACAGAGTATTTCACTATTTAATCTACAAAATATAGCATAAAATATCAAAAACTGAAAATCACAAGCGAAATACTAAACATCACAAAGAAACAAGGAAAAAAGAAAAACAATAAGTTGACAACAATTATTAGCACTTAATAGTAATTAACTGAAGAAGAAAAAAAATTATGCAATATCTAGTCTCATTGTTCGGTTCAAGTATTCCAAAACGGCATCACATTTGGAACAATTACTTTTATTAATTCTGCCTAAAAATGAATTTAATTTACCATGACCACTTATAATTTGTTTCAGTTTATAATTAGGAGTAATTTTTGTGACTTGAAGAAGGTCAGTATGATCAGTACAAATCTGAAGGGTCCAGGGCTTAATAGCTTGGCAGAATAACTCATACCATTTCATATATAGGTTTTTACCTAAGGTTTTCCAAATTTCATTTAAATTATTAGAAGTAGAAAGGGAATTACCGAATAGAAAATTTATTTGCGAGTCCGTATAATGCGAATGATCATTTAAATTATAGTTATTTAAGCTATTAAGGGGTGGCCAGTAATCGGGCATTCCTCTCTTTAGATATCTGGTGAGAGATATCTCTTTGGCTCTATAATCGATAGGAAGACATCCCGCTAAAGCCGTTATTGTCTCAGTTTTAGCGGATAAAAAAGCTTTGGAAATCAAAACCATAGAAATTCTTTGGACAGATACTAACTTTTTTACAATCTTTTTTTTATTCAGTGCTGACAGCCATATGGGTATTGCATACAAAATGATGGATTCAATAGCAGCTTTGTATAAATTTCTTAGGGCAAATGGTTTAAGACCCCAAGTGGTTCTGGCGGCACATAACAATTTTGTTGAATATTGTTTGGCGACTTTTATTTTACTTCCAACATGATCATTCCATAGTAATTTTCTATCAAGAATTAAGCCCTAAGTATCTCGCTTCATCGCTTATTAGTATTCTATGGCTTAAAAACCGAAGATTAATCTGTGGGATTTCTCTTTTCTTCGTAAAGATGATAGCTTCGTATTTATTAACGTCGAAATTTGATCTATTTTCATCAGCCCATTTTTTCTAATAGTGTAAATATTTATTGTGTAATATGATTTAGGATATTGACATCTTTAGAAGATATTGTTATACAGATATCATCATCATCCGCTTGTATTGTAAAGCCTGTCGGTAACTCTGAACGGAGTAAATCGTCCACATTAATAGACCATAAGAACGGAGAGAGTATGCTTCCTTGTGGGCAAGATTTTTGAAGGATACGAGTTATATTATCAGCTTTATCACCATAAGAAACTGGTCGATCTGATAGATAAATTTTAATAAACATAACTAGACGAGTAGGGCAACCTAAATCTAATAGTTTTTTTTAATCCCGGGGTGCCATGCATTGTCGAAGGCACCTTTGATATCAAAGAAAAGACAAAGTGTAAATTTTTTCAACTTATTATTTTCTTCCAATGTTGTGACGAGTTTATCCAGAGCATCTATTGTTGATTTACCATTAACAAATCCAAACTGGTTGTTAGAAATCCAGTGCTTATTAATACTTAAATCATTCAAAATATATGATAGGATTCTTTCGAATATTTTGCCAAAAACTGGTATCAGGCTGATGGGTCGATTAGAAGACGGTAAGCCGTCATTGATTCTCCCTCGTTTAGGAATAACTATAATTTTAGCGATTTTCCAATCCCTTGGAAAATACTTTATGTTCAAATATGCATTATATATTTTAATTAAAGTGGGAGCCAAGACATGAGAATTTTTTTTTAATAACTATATTGACGATACCATCTAAGCCAGGAGCTTTGAAGGATTTAAGAGAATTAATAGCGTCTTGTAATGAATCAGTTGTTATTGTTGACAGTTTATCTTGGTTATTATGAAATACATATTCAAGTTGATCTTGAATCTGGCGGTGATAAGAAGTTTCCGTTGAGCGGTCATCGGGGGTAAACCATTTGTCAAAGAATACCTCACCAGCTTTCTGGTATGATTCGGCGAACACACCATTATCTTTTGTAACATGGATTGGAGATACTATAGAGGGGCGGTTAGAGCATATTTTATGTATTGTCCTCCAGGGATCTAAGCTACCTTTATTTGAACAAAATTTCTTCAAGTTTTGAATTTTTAATTTCATTTGAATACAGTCTTTTTTTCATTTTCATAGAATGATAATTTTCATCAGTTGAGTGAATTTTAAAATTTTTGAATGCTCTTCTATAATTACGCCTTAATTCAGTTAATTTTGGGGTCCACCATCTTGTATACTTGTTGTGAATGATGTTTTTTTCTCAGGTATTACAATATTAATTCCGATTTGTAATGTATTTTAAGGCTTTCAACACAATTTTCAATCTCTTGTTTATTTTCCAAAGGCATGGCAAAAATATCGTCGATATTATCTAAAATATGTTTTCTAAATACATTCCAATTCGTTTTCTTGTAATTGAAACGTGGATCAGTCAAACTTATAATAGAGGAGTCGTGAGAGGTTAACCTTAACTTAAAAGAAATGTAGCCGTGATCTGAAAGACTAGGGCAAGTTAATACTTTCCAATCATAAATATCACGGGATAAGCGATTTCCGACGGCGGTTATATCCGGGCTCGCGGTATTGAATCTTATATATGTTGCTACTGATGGATCCTTTACAACAACTAATGGCAAACACGCGAAAAACAATTCCATTTCAGCCCCTTTCCCGTCCGTAATATTACTAGAAAGCCAAAGAGGGCTTCTGGCATTAAAATCCCCACCTAAAATTAATGTAGACCTATTTCCTAATGTCTCAATCGGAGATAGACATAAGGAGGAATCTTTTTAACAATGGTTGCTGCGCTATAAAAATTTTTCGAAGGATCAAATTTAGAAAAACACCGGTAATTTGGTGGTACCGAGGAGACTTTTAAATTTTTATTTGCGTATGGCTCTTGAACTAAAATAACATCTGGTTTAATTATCTCAATATTTTTATACAATTCTAATAAAGCTACATCCGAGTGGTGTAAATTAATCTGAAGAAATGATAAATTTTTTACTTGTGATGCTCTCTGCATTTAAGTTGTGTAGTCGATATTTTTTTTTAATTGATCAGTTATTTCTCGAGCGATTGGACACTTTTTATATTAGTACGATGGATGTGGTTCACTTTTTACCTGCCGTTTATATCATTAACAAAAAAACGGACGGCTAACAGGGTTGCCAACTGGACATATTTTATGTCCAAAGGACATATTCCTATCCGCCGGGACACAATGACATAATAGGGCAAAAAAGGGACATATTTTAGAAATTTGGGACATAAAAGGGACATATTTTGCAAATTTTGAGATAGCCATTTTGTTCAGTGTAGTTAATTTCCAGTTAGAAAATATGTTTTTGAGGAGGACAATCCCTCACAACCCTCAGGGCAAGGGTTTTAAGTTATGCCCTGGGGGCATATAAGGTTTTTATAGAAGGCAGTATTGTAGAAACTTCAAAAAAGGCTCATTCGATTGCAAATTCCGAGGGCTAGTGCGCTTTGTAATAGCCAAAAGAGATTTGAGGGCAACTAACCCCCCTCTCACGCCCACCTTTTCCCCAAACACATCCAATCAAAATTTTAAGACAGCCATTTTATTAAACGTAGTTTTAAGTTTTGCAAATTAGATCTTTGAGGATTACAACTCCCCCAAAGGCCTCAGGGCAAGGCTTGTAATTTAAGGATTCTTCGAATCCTTCATATTATTTCTTATGGAAGGGATGCTCGTATAAACTTTAGAAAGGGCTCATTTGATTGAAAATTGAAAGTTTTTGTTCACTTTTTAAGGGTCAAAAGAGATTGAAGGGCAACTAGCCCCTCCCCCTCCTCCACACCCTAAATGCATCAGATAAAAACTTTGAGATAGACATTTTTTTAAAATAGTTCAAAGTTCTGATAACAAAAAAACTCCGGTGTCAACACAGCCAACCAGGGCCCGGGGGTAGGCATTGTAAGTTATGCCCTGGGGCATAACTTATTAAGGGGGGTTTATAACTTATGAGAAGGGGTTTTTGTATGGGAAGAACACATAGGAAATCTATTATAATTATCCAATTATAAGGTTAAAATACATATTCTGTGATAGATGCAAAATTGCTTTGGCACACAAATTCCTATTAAGGTCAATTCCAAAAAGGTCGTGATCCCTTTGTGTCAGCAAGTGAAATGGTCTAAACCCCCTTATTGGAGCTATTTTTTCAATCCATTCATTGTTGTCAATCGCTGTCCACAAGTTATGCAAGCTGTCTATTGTTCATATATAAGGTTTTTATTAAAGAGGTAATCAAATAGACTTTGAAAAAAGCCTCATTCGATTTAAATTGAAAGTTCTAGATCCGTTTTTTAAAGTCAAGAGTAATCGGACAGTAAGCACCCCCCCCCATGCCATAAAAACTTGAAACTTTTTGGAATAAAATACTAACAAAATTTAATAAAAAAAAACTTTCCGAAAAATAAGTTATTCAAATAAATGTACATGAAATTTTAAAAATGACATCAGCATGGACTAACACCATCTAAAGTTCAAACTATCAGTGACAAGAGATTACGAGTAATTAATAGAGGAACCTAGAAACAAACAGAAATTAACTAAACAATCATATCAAAAAATATATAACAAGTAATAATATAAATGAATATATAGATCTTAAAGCGATTAATGCTTCGATTGAATATGAAAAGCAAGCTTAAAACGAAAACAAATATTTTGCTATTAAAGTAAAAATGAAACTCAAACGAAAAGAAATTAAACAAACAATCAATGCGAACAAACATACAATATATATTAATTTAAATGAATAAACAAATCTTAAAACGAGTGAAACTTAAATTGAATATGCAAATCAAGTTTGAATCGAATAAAAATAAACCTACTGCGTCATTGGCACTTTACTGAAAATGAATTATATTAGAAATGTTTTCTTTTGTACTTAATATTGAAAATGACTATTAAAATTACGGCAAAATTTTGAACTGATGAGCTTTTAGCAATTAATATCATTATGCATCAAATATTCAGTTTAATTTATTAGTTCTTTTCAAGATTGGTCAAGACAATTATAGTTTCACTACAAGCAAAATTTGGTTACTGCCCCCTTCTTTAACTGTAAAAACCTAAAGCCTTCTGCGTCATTGGTGCTTCACTGAAAACGAATTACTCGTATATTACAAATTTATTATTTTCCAGTTCTTACAGCATTGAAAATTAAAATTACAGTGAAAAAAATCTTGAACTGATGGATCTTTCAACAATTAATATCATTATATATCTAATATTCAATTTGATTTTGTTTATACTCTCCAAGACTGTTCAAGACTCATATAGCTTTGCCATTTTTTTCAACCCTGCCATTTTTTGTAACTAATCGTGTTAGTTTGTTATGAAAACATTCTATGGCTTCTAGGCATTTCTATTTGAGCGGAAAAACTGCACCTCAAACTTTGCGGAACATGCATTTTCTTGCATGAAACACCAAAATATAATAAAATGTCAAGTTTAGGAGTGTTCCATCACTCGCAAGCAAGTGCCATTGGTATTTTTCAATCCGCATGGTCAATTTAGGGGGGTGGAGGGTAGGCTAATTTTCGTAGCAGCCCCATTCCGTCGTGATATGGTTCACATTTTCAACACCTGGCGTCCGGACTATCATATAATCTGCCAAGCATACAACTACCCCAAATCAATATCAATAAATAAATGAAACCCAAAATGAACAAAAATTAAAATAAATATTAGAGTTAAACTCAAAATGAGCATAAATTAATGTGAGTAGGGTTCAAAACCCCTATGCTTTCTAAAAGCCAGAATATAATTTGTACTTTACTGAAAAAAAATTCAAATGAGTTTACTGAAAAAAAAATATGCATTGTCTATTTAATATACATATGCTGATATTTATTCCCTAAAATCTTAATTAATTTTTGATTTCTTAAAGTTACAAAAGTGAAAATATTTCTAAGAATTGTTTTCAGTAAAGCGCCAATGACGCAGTAGGTTTTAGGCTTCTGCAGTGAGACGATACCCAAACTGTTGTTTGTAGTTATTTTTATTCGATTCAAACTTGATTTGCATATTCAATTTAAGTTTCACTCGTTTTAAGATTTATTTATTCATTTACATTAATATATGTTGTATGTTTGTTCGCATTGATTGTTTATTTAATTTCTGTTCGTTTTAAGTTTCATTTATACTTTAATAGCAAAATATTTATTTTCGTTTTAAGCTTGATTTTCATATTCAATCGAAGCATTACTCGCTTTAAGATCTTATTTTTTTATTTATTTATATTATTACTTGTAGTATGTTTTTTGCTATGATTGTTTATTTAATTTCTGTTAGTTTTGGGTTTCATTTATTCTTTAATAGTAATTTCTGGTCGTTTTTAGTTTCAATTTCCAAAGGTTTTTTTATATACTGATCTTAAGCTTAAAATGGCCTTTACTTTTCTTTGAAAAACTTATTTTTCGGAAAGTTTGTTTTTTAATTAGTAAAGAAAAAGAACCGATCTTTATAAAAAATCATCAATGGCTTAAACTCTTCTATGACTAAACTGAAGCACAAGTTTTGACATACCTTTGTTCCTTACTCCTTTTTTAAATAATGTGCTTCTGAAGTACAGTTTAAATTATAAACGGACGGCCAATGCTATAAATACCATGATGATATATAAGACATAGAATGAAATACTGTGTCCTTTACTGATATGGTCTTTTTTTTGGAGGGGGGGGAAGTTGGCCAAAACTGTCTTGTAGCATAGGAGGCCTGACAAAATGACGCAAAGTGAGCATAGTTTGTTAAATCTTCATATGTTTTTTTCTAGTTCTTATGTTAAGCAATTTGTGTATATCCGAAATTTTAGAATAAATTACGGTTCAGTGAAAAATATATGTTTCCAAGGGTTTTCAAAAGCTTGTAAAATTCGAAGGAGAATTCATTGCTCGGTCTCCATTTTGAAACTTGAGTGAAATTCAATTTTACTGCCTTTGATTGGAATTACAACGTCTGGTTGGGGTAAAATCATCCGACATCTCACGTGTTCTCTCCGAGATTTCTCTAAGAAACTATTTAAAGCTGAATCGACTCTGGCTGACCTTACAGTCACACCATTGGCCCCTGTCTCAACCCAAATAACAGCAACGCGAAGACTATTACTCCTATAGACCAGGATACCGACGATTTTGCATTTGCTAAGAAAAATTGAGGCTTTTCTAAGGGGTGCCCATTTAAATTGGGAAGGGGGAGGATTCTTTTAAAGAAAACTATCAAAAAAGGAGGACTTTTTAAAATTGGGGGGGGGACTTTTATATTGTTTTTCTTATGAAAATATTATAAAAGAAAATCAAGGGTATTTTTCAAAATGAGGGGGGAGGGCAAATTTTTGTACGAAAATACTAGAAATTTTTTTTTCATAATATAGTGGGGATGGGAAATCGGCACCCTTGTTTGTTTTTGCTATCTTTTGCAACACTTCAAAAGCTTAACTTGAAAGGTTATAAATTCGAAAGGACATACAAAAAGATTAATAGCCTTCAAATAGTGATAGACGTTTGCTGTACATTTACTAATCCTTTGAAATTCTAGCGAATATTCTAATTTTTCTTTCAAATAGAACTTGAGATCAGTGTTTTTTTTATTCTCAAAACTATAATTCAGATTTCTTAATTATTGCGTAAACTCAACCCTGATGCATAACTTAAGCAGTGACATGGAAAGAAGGTTTATGAGATACACTTTAATGGAAAGATACCGGTACTCTTTTACTAAACGGACTCTTTTATATAGTGCTAGTTTGGTTAAAGCTAATGAAATAAAATACAATAGGATGAATGTATAATAGTTTAGAAACAATATTGGGCTGTGTATTTGCATATTAGGGGGGGAGTGGGAGGGCAAAGCATAGCATATGTTAAATAAAAAACCTAACCTAGGTACCTCCCCCCCTAAACCACAAAAAAAAACAAATTAAATACAGTTCTTGCCTTTGTTTATATCCCAGAAGGCAGCGTAAACCTGTTTTTCATCCCGCGTCTCGGTCTATTTCGTGACTGGTTAGAATTGCTTTATATAAAAGAGTCTGTATAGTAAAAGAGTACCAAGATACCTAGTAATATCATGTGATACCTAGTGAATGAGCATGTTTTGAAGTTGCTACGACAACGCCTTCTATAAAAACCTTATTTGCCCCAAGGGCATGACTTAAAACCCTTGCCCTGAGGGTTGTGAGGGAGTGTCCTCCTCAAAAATATATTTTAAATCTGGAAATCAACTACGCTAAACAAAAAAGGCTATCTCAAAATTTTGATTGGATGTTTTCGGGGGAATGATGGGCGTAGGGGGGGGGCTAGTTGCCCTCCAATCACTTTTGACTATTAAAAAGGGCACTATCCTTTGATAGTGCCCTTGAGGAGGTGTCCTCCTCAAAAATATATTCCCAATCTGGAAATCAAGTGGGGGCTAGTTGCATTCCAATTGCTTTCGATATGGCACTAGCCCTTTAACAATAAATGACTGTTTCAAAGTTTTACGACACGCCTTCTATAAAAACCTTATATGCCCCCAGGGCATAACTTAAAACCCTTGCCCTGAGGGTTGTGGGGGAGTATCCTCCTCAAAAACAATGTTTTCTATCTGAAAATCAACTACGCTGAACAAATTATGGCTATCTCAAAATTTTGATTGGATGTGTTTGGGGGAATGATGGGTGTGGGGGTGGAAGGGTGCTAGTTGCACTCCAATCACTTTTGACTATTAAAAAGGGCACTATCCCTTTCAATTTCCAATCGAATGAGCCTGTTTTGAAGTTTCTATGACAACGCCTTCTATAAAAACCTTATATGCCCCTAGGGCATAACTTAGAACCCTTGCTCTGAGGGTTGTGGGGAAGTGTCCTCCTCGAAAATATATTTTCAATCTGGAAATCAACTACGCTGAACAAAATGGCTATCTCAAAATTTTGATTGAATGTGTTTGGGGGAATAAGGGGCGTAGGGGGGGGGCTAGTTGCCCTCCAATCACTTTCGACTATTAAAAGGGGCACTATCCCTTCGAATTTCCAATTGAATGAGCCTTTTTTGAAGTTTTTACGACAACACCTTATATAAAAAGCTTACATGTCCCCAGGGCATATCTTAAAACCCTTGTGCTGAGAGTTGTGGGGAAGTGTCCTCCTCAAACATATATTTTCTATCTGAAAATCAACTACGCTGAAGAAAATGGCTATCTAAAAATTTTGATTAGATATGTTTAGGGAAATGATGGGCGTGGAGGGGGGGCTAGTTGTGCTTCAATCACTTTCGACTATTAAAAAGGGCACGAGCTCTTTATATTTTCCGATCGAGTGAGTCTATTTTTAAGTTTCTACTACAAAGCCTTCTATAAAAACCTTATATGCCCCCAGGGCATAACTTAAAACTTTTGCCCTGAGGGTCGTGGGGGAGTGTACACCTCAAAAATATATTTTTTATCTGGTAATCAACTATGTTGAACAAATTGGCTATCTCAATATTTTGAATGGGTGTGTGTGGGGGAGGGGATAGGGGGTGCTAGTTACACTCCAATCACTTTTGACTATTAAAAAGGGCACTAGCCCTTTAATTTCCAATCGAATGAGCATGTTTTGAAGTTGCTACGACAACGCCTTCTATAAAAACCTTATTTGCCCCCAAGGCATGACTTAAAACCCTTGCCCTGAGGGTTGTGGGGGAGTGTCCTCCTCAAAACATTATTTTAAATCTGGAAATCAACTGCGCTGAACAAAACTAGCTATCTCAAAATTTGATTGGATGTGTTTGGGGAAATGAAGGGCGTGGGGGGGGGTGCTAGTTGACCTCCAATCACTTTTGACTATTAAAAAGGGCCCTATCCCTTTGAATTTCCAATCGAATGAGGCTTTTTTGAAGTTTCTATGACAAAGCCTTCTATAAAAACCTTATATTCCCCCAGGTAATAACTTAAAACCCTTGCCCTTAGGGTTGTGGGGGAGTTTCCTCCTCAAAAAAATTTTTTCTATCTGAAAATTAACTACTCTGAACAAACTGGCCATCTCAAACTCTTGCTTGGCGTGGGGTGGGGGAATGATGGATTTGGGGGTGGAAGGGTGCTAGTTACACTCCAATCACTTTCTAATCTTAAAAAGGGCAGTAGCCCTTTAATTTCCAATCGAATGAGCATGTTTTGAAGTTTCTACGACAACGCATTCTATAAAAACCTAATAAGCTCCCAGAGCAGAACTTACAACCCTTATCCTGAGGGTTGTGGGGGAGTTTCCTCTACAAAAATATATTTTCAATATGGAAATCGCCTACGCTGAACAAAAATGACTATCTCAAAATTTTGATTGGATGTGTTTGGGGGAATGATGGTCTTAGGGGGGGGGGGGTTAGTTGCCCTCCAATCACTTTTGACTATTAAAAATGACCCAAATCTTTTGAATTTCCAATCGAACGAGCATGTTTTGAAGTTTTTAATACAACGCCTTCAATAAAAGCCTTATATGCCCCCAGGGCATAACCTAAAACCCTTACCCTGAGGGTTGTGGGGGAGTGTCCTCCTCAAAAATATATTTTCTATCTGGAAATCAAGTGGGGGCTAGTTTCACTCCAATCGCTTTCGAATATTAAAAAGGACACTAGCCCTTTAATTTCCAATCGAATGAGCCTGTTTTAAAGTTTTTACGACAACGCCTTCTATAAAAACCTTATATGCCCCCAGGGCATAACTTAATACCCTTGTCCTGAGGGTTGTGGGGGAGTATCCTCCTCAAAAATATATTTTCTATCTGGAAATCAACTAGGCTGAACAAAATGGCTATCTCAAAATTTTGATTGGATGTGTTTGGGGAAATGGTGAGCGTGGGGGGGGGTTAGTTGCCCTCCAATCATTTTTAACTATTAAAAAGGGCACTATCCCTTTAATATCCAATCGAATGAGCCTGTTTTTAAGTTTTTACGACAACACCTTCTATAAAAACCTTATATGCCCCCAGGGCATAACTTAAAACCCTTGCCTTGAGGGTTGTGGAGAAGTGTCCTCCTCAAAAATATATTTTCAATCTGAAAATTAACTATGCTTAACGATTATGG
Source organism: Artemia sp. Qi Xiang Cuo (assembly GCF_049724085.1). Lineage (NCBI taxonomy): Eukaryota > Metazoa > Arthropoda > Branchiopoda > Anostraca > Artemiidae > Artemia > Artemia sp. Qi Xiang Cuo. The sequence goes on from NC_142796.1 coordinate 94,152,026, forward strand.
CTGTCTAAAAAATTCGATTGGATGTGTTTGGGGTAATAAGGGGCGTAGGGGGAGGGGGTAGTTGCCCGCAAATCACTTTTAAACATCGAAAACAGCGCTATCAATTTCAGTTTCCGATCGAATGAGCCTTTTTTGAAGTTTCTATAACAACGCCTTCTTTAAAACCTTATATGCCCCCAGGGCATAACTTAAAACCCGTGCCCTGAAGGTTGTGGAGGATTGTCCTCCCCGAAAACCTGTTTTTTATCAGAAAATCAACTACGCTGAACAAAATGGCTATCTTAAAATTTTGATTGGATGTGTTTGGGGCAATGATGGGCGTGGGGGCGGGGATAGTTGCCCTCCAATCACTTTCGACTATAAAAAAGGGCACTAGCCCTTTGAATTTCCAATCGAATGAGCCTTTTTTGAAGTTTCTACGACAACGCCTTCTATAAAAACCTTATATGCCCCTAAGGCATATCTTAAAACCCTTGCCCTGAAGGTTCTGAGGGACTGTCCTCCTCAAACACATATTTTCTATTTGAAAATCGAATACACTAAACAAAATGGCTGTCTACGCATTTTTATCAGATGTGTTAGGGGAAATGATGGGCTTGGAGGGGGGGGGGGGCTAGTTTTGCTACAAAAACTGTCGACCATTAAAACTGCCAATAGCCCTTTAATTTACAATAAAGTGAAGCTTTTTTGAATTTTCTACAACAACGCCTTCTAAAACAACCGTAGCTGCCCCAAGGGCATAATTGAAAACCCGTGCCCTGTGGGGTGTGCGGCAAATGTCATCCTCCAACGCATATGGTCTATCTGGAAATCGACTACTTTGAGCAAAAGGGCTATCTGAACATTTTGATTGGATATGTTTAGGGGAGGGGAAGGGTGCTAGATAAACTCCAATCACTTTTGACTATTAAAAAGGGCACTAGCACTTTCAGTTCCAATCGAATGAGCATGTTTTGAAGTTGCTACGACAACGCCTTCTATAAAAACCTTATTTGCCCCCAGGGCATAACTCAAAACCCTGGCCCTGAGGGTTGTGGGGGAGTTTCCTCCTCAAAAATATATTTTCAATCTGGAAATCAACCACGCTGAACAAAAATGGCTATTTCAAAATTTCGATTGGATGTGTTCGGGGGACTGATGGGCGTAGGGGGGGGGGCTAGTTCCCCACCCATCACTTTTGACTATTAAAAAGGGCCCTATCCCTTTGAATTTCCAATAGAATGAGCCTTTTTTGAAGTTTCTATGACAACGCCTTCCATAAAGACCTTATTTGCCCCCAGGGCATTACTTAAAACCCTTGCCCTGAGGGTTGTGGGGGAGTGTCCTCCTCAAAAATGTAATTTCAATATGGAAATCAACTACGCTGAACAAAAATGAGTATCTCAAAATTTTGATTCGATGTGTTTGGGGGATTATGGGCGTAGGGGGGGGCTAGTTGGCCTCCAATCACTTGACTATTAAAAATGGCCCTATCCCTTTGAATTTCCAATCGAATGAGCCTTTTTTGAAGCTTCCATGACAACACCTTCTATAAAAAACCTTATATGCCCCCAGGGCATAACTTAAAACCCTTGCCCTGAGGGTTATGGGGGAGTATCCTCTTCAATAATTTATTTTCACTCTGAAAATCAAGTGGGGGATAGTTGCCCTCAAAGCGCTTTCGACCATTTCGACTATTAAAAAGGTCAATAGCCCTTTAATTTCCAATAGCATGAGCCTGTTTTGAAGTTTCTATGATAAAGCCTTCTATTAAAACCTTATATGCCCCTAGGGCATATCTTAAAACCCTTGCCCTGAGGGTTGTGGGGGAGTGTCCTCCTCAAAAATATATTTTCAATCTGGAAATCAACTACGCTGAACAATTATGGCTATCTAAAAATTTCGATTGGATGTGTTTGGGGGAATGATGGGCTTAGGGGGTGGGGTAGTTGCCCTCCAATCACTTTCTACTAATGAAAAGAGCACTATCCCTTTGAATGTCCATGAGAATGAGTCTGTTTTGAAGTATTTATGACAACACCTTCAATAAAAGCCTTATATGCCCCCAGGGCACAAAGTATAACCCTTTCCCTGGAGGTTTTTGGGGATTGTCCTCCTCAAAAATACGTTTTCTATTTAAAAATCAACTACGCTGAACAAAACGGCTATCTCAAAATTATGATTGGATATGTTTGGGGGAAGTATGGGTGTGGGGCGGGGCTAGTTGCCCTCCAATCACTTTCGACTATTTAAAAGGGCACTATCCCTTTCAATTTCCAATCGAATGAGCCTTTTTTGAAGTTTCTATGACAACGCCTTCAATAAGAACCTTATATGCCCCCAGGGCATAACTTAAAACCCTTGGCCTGAGGGTTGTGGGGAGTTGTCGTCCTCAAAACATGCTTTCTATCTGAAAATCAACATCGCTGAACAAAAGGGCTATCTCCAAATTTTGATTGGATGTATTGGTGGGACTGCGGGGCATGGGGGGGGCTAGTTGCCCAAAAATCACTTTTGACTATTAAAATGGGAACTAGGCCTTCAATTTCCCATCTAATGAGTATTTCTTGAAGTATCTTCGACAATCCATTATCTAAGAATCTTCTATACACCCAGGGAGTAAGTTAAAACCCGTGCCTGGATGGTTGTGGGGGGGTGTCCTCCTTAAAAACATGTTTTCTCTCTGAAAATCAACCACGCTGAGCAAAATTGCTGTCTCAAAATTTTGATTGGTGAGGTTTGGGGGATTGATGGGGGTGGGGGGGGGGGCTAGTTGCCCTACAAGCCCTTTTGATTATTAAAAAGAGGACTAGCCCTTTGAATTTCCAATCGAATGAACCATGTTTGAAGTTCCTACGACAACACCTTCTATAAAAATCTCAGATGCCCCCAGGGCATATCACAAAACCCTTGCCCGGAAAGTTCAAGATTAGTGTCCTCTTCAAAAACATAACTTCTATGCGGGAATCGAATGCGCTGAAGAAAATGGCTCTCTCAGAATTTCGATCGGATGTGTTTGGGGGAATGAGGGGCTTGGAGGGGGGGGGGGCTAGTTTCACAACAAACAATTTTGACGATTAAAAATGGAACTAGACCTTTAATTTCCAAACGAATGAGCCTGTTTTGAAGTTTCTACGACAACGCCTTCTATAAAAACCTTATATGCCCCCAGGGCATAACTTAAAACCCGTGCCCTGAGGGTTGTGGAGGGAGTGTCCTCCTCAAAAATATATTTTGTATCTGGAAATCAACTACGCTGAACAAAATGACTATCTGAAAATTTAGATTGGATGTGTTTGGGGAAATGATGGGCGTGTGCAGGGGGGGAGGGTGCTAGTTACACTCCAATCACTTTCGACTATTAAAAAGGGCACTAGCCCTTTAATTTCCAATCGAATGAGCCTGTTTTGAAGTTGCTAAGACAACTCCTATAAAAACCTTATTTGCCCCCAGGGCATAACTTAAAACCCTTGCCTTGAGGGTTGACATTTTTAGTCCAATTGCGTAGCTAATAAAGGAACATTTGATTTTTTTTCTGATTTTGTGTGGTTTTGCAAGAAAACAGCTCGTCTTTAACAAACTTAGCCATAGCTACTTCAAACTGTGCACAATTTCTTCATTTTTAGTCCAATTACTTAGCTAATAAAGAAACATTTAACATTTTTTCTGATGTTGTGTGGTTTTGCAAGAAAATAGCTCGTCTTTAACAAACTTAGCCATAGATAATCGAAACTGTCTATAAATATCTTCATTTTTAGTCCAAATCCGTAGCTAATAAAGAAACAAACTTTCCAAATATCGGAAGCATGGGGGCTTTCATACATACTACAATTGACTTTAAGGGAATACAATCGTAAAACTTTGGGTCAAGAGCTACCCCAGGGATGTATTTTAGGTTACTTTTTTCTCAAAATGGCATGAAATATGCTAGCTGCTGTACTCGTTCACATTAAGCCTATTTTTTCGTATTCTTTTATTATTTTAGTGACTCGAGTTCAGAAGGACATTTGAGGTGATGTTTTATTTGTATGGATGTAAGGATTTTTATTGTTCACCATACAAGCGGGCTATCATTCCAAGTAGACACAGGCCAATTGATGTTAAGCGGCACAGTATTGTAACCAGTTATTTGCACATTCGATTTTTCAATTGGATTTTTGATAGGTATTAACAGTGACATGTTTCGGAGCATTATTTACGGTATCATCCTGAGAAAATGCATATCACGATGATTTGAGATGCATACTGGACAAACAATTTCTGCTAATGGTTGGACTCAAGAACCCGAAGTAACCCTCCCTCCACTAGGGTACCACCCCAAGCGTAAGCCGCCACCGAGGGAGTATCCAATCCACCGTATGGTTAATCTCAACCCTGGCGTAACCCAGGACACATTTTCAGCAATATTTTTCTAATAAAGTCATCAGTTTTATTCATTTTTAAGGTTAATTTAGGCTAGGTTACCTGCACGCTCGTAACCTAGCCTAAATTAACCTTAAAAATGAATAAAAGCGATGACTTTATTAGAAAAATATGCAAAAAATTTACTTTAAAAATGAAGAAAATCCAACTTTATTAAAAAAATGTGCAAAAATGGTTCAACTTCTGCTCGTTTTTGAAATAACGCAAATATACAGCACAATATTGTTTCTAAACTATTACACATTCAACCTATTGTATTTTATTTCATTAGCATTAACCAAACTAGCACTATATAAAAGAGTCCGTTTAGTAAAAGAGTACCGGTATCTTTCCATTAAAGTGCATCTCATAAACCTACTTTCCATGTCACTGCTTAAGTTATACATCAGGGTTGAGTTTACGCAATAATTAAGAAATCTGAATTATAGTTTTGAGAATAAAAAAAACACTGATCTCAAGTTCTATTTGAAAGAAAAATTAGAATATTTGCTAGAATTTGAAAGGAGTAGTAAATCTACAGCAAACGTCTATCACTATTTGTAGGCTATTAATCTTTTTGTATGTCCTTTCGAATTTATAACCTTTCAAGATAAGCTTTTGAAGTTTTGCAAAAGATAGCAAAAACAAACAAGGGTGCCGATTTCCCATCCCCACTATATTATAAAAAAAATTTCTAGTATTTTCGTAAAAACATCTGCCCTCCCCCCTCATTTTGAAAAATACCCTTGATTTTCTTTTATAATATTTTCATAAGAAAAACAGTATAAAAAGTCCCATTCCCCAATTTTAAAAAGTACTCCTTTTTTGATAGTTTTCTTTAAAAGAATCCTCCCCATTCCCAGTGTGAATTGGCAGCCCTTAAAAAGGCCTCAATTTTTCTTAGCAAATGCAAAATCGTCGGTATCCTGGTTTATAGGAGTAATAGTCTTTGCGTTGCTATTATTTGGGTTGAGACAGGGGCCAATGGTGTGACTGTAAGGTCAGCCAGAGTCGATTCAGCTCTAAATAGTTGCTTATAGAAATCTCGGAGAGAACACGTGAGATGTCCGATGATTTGACCCCAACCAGACGTTGTACTTCCAATCAAAGGCAGTAAAATTGAATTTCACTCAAGTTTCAAAATGGAGACCGAGCAATGAATTCTCCTTAAGATTTTACAAGCTTTTGGAAACCCTTGCAAACATATATTTTTTACTGTACGGTCATTTATTCTTAAATTTCGGATATACAAACATTGCTTAACATATGAACTAGAAAAAAACATATGAAGAATTAACAAACTATGCTCACTTTGCGTCATTTTGTCAGGCCTCCTATTCCCAAGTAAATTTTCTATCTACCCCAAGATCCTCCCAAGTAAAATTCTCTATCTGCTCCTGAATTTGAACAAGAAAAAAAATGTGTTCCTTCCTGAACAAAAAAAAGGAATATTTCCTTTTCCAAATTTACTTTTATGCAAGATTAAAATTTTAATGTAGCCTTTTTCATTAATAGAAAGAATTATAAGTCTGACAAGCAAAAATGTAAATCTTTATTAATCCAAAAGGTCATCGTTACAAACTATACTAGATTGTAACAGGCCTACTTATACTAATGTCAATCACCATCTTGCCAATGACCGTCCTGCTCAGTGTCTGACTATGTTGCAGGGTATTTTCTTGAAAACATTGCCGAGATTGAATGAACTGATGCCAGTAATGACTGCAAAATCATGCCCAGGGAATTCCCTGGACACTTGGATCACTATTCACGATGCAAGAAAAATTGTTTGATGAAAAATCAGAGGTGAGAAAAAGTTCTCTCGCCAGTACCGGTTCTGAGAATCTAGTGGCACTTTCCCCTGGTGGCTGACGAGTGATGAGTGACCCTCCCCCCCCCTGGTGGAACGCCCTCTCCCCTTACTTTTCCCTCCTCCCTAAGTAAAATTCGTCCATGGTAAGATCTTCCTACTTAACATTCTCTATCTACTCCTGACTTTAGACGAGAAAAAAATATGTTTTCCCTTCTGAACCAATAAACAGAAATTTTTTCTTTCAAAATTTACTTCTATGCAAGATTAAAATGTTAATGTAGCCTTTCACATTAATATAAAGAAGTTTAAGTCTGACAAGCATAAATGTAAATCTTTAATAGTCCAAACATAATTGTGTATATAAAAACAACAAAACTTTAAAAAAAAATCAAGCGATAAAATGTCTATTTCCTTTAGAACTGGTATTCAACTATAAGTGGTTCGGCGGGGAAGCCAAATAATTCACAGTTTCTTGGCAAATATTTTTTTTCGCTAATGTTGCCTGTTTTACTGAGTTGTATTCCGCAATGAAGATCGCTCTTTGATTCTGAAAAGGGAAGAAAAAATTTGTTTAGAAAAACACAAACATGTCTATTGTGTTTTGGGAGAAAAACAAAATAATTTTGCGTCTTTTTCAACTGAGTATGATGAAACCCATGAAAAAATTCTTTGAGAGTCTTCATTTGTTGCATATCGGTTTAATTAAAAACTTAAAACTAGCAGAAATTACTACCCCTTCCTCAATACCTTGCTCTTTATGCTCAAGTTTGATTCTCTGTTCCAATTATTTAAGAATGACTCCTGAACCACAAAGGGTGTTTAATTGGAATAATAAGCTTTTTTTTAAGTTCTAAAATGACTTCAGCGTCAAGAGTGAAGAATTGAGGAGGGATAACCCCCTTTATATACGCAATAGTTCTTGTTTGTTTTAAGTTTTAATTTGGCTACTTACTTTCAGTGGAAAAAACTCATTCTTTCCATTAAATTTCTGATCATTTTTGAAATTATGTTGGGAAATCCAACTCCCCTTTGATGGAAAATTCTCTTCCCCAACTCAAACTTCCTCCATGAAAATATTTTTCCATTTTAATATTTTTTAAATATTTGAAAAATATCTTCATACTTCTCAATAGCCGATGCCATATGTAAACAATGAGCAAAATTAATAGCTTGGAGCGTTTCCTTCGAGCTGTGGGGTTCAAATCATCCTCGACGACAGAGTTATTAGATATTTTGGTTTTGCTAAACACGAAGAATACATCAAAATTTTGATCGGATGTATTTGGGAAAAAATAGATGTGGGAGGGGGGGTGTGTCTATGTGCCCTCCAATATTTTTGGTAACTAAAAAGGAGCACCGCAAATTTTTATATTCGATCAGATGATCCCTGTCTCAATCTTTTATGATCGGTGGTTTGACCACCCCTGGGAAAAACAAAGAAACAAATCAAAAAATAGCAAAAAAATTAACCCGCATCCGTGATATTGCTTCTGGTAAAAATACAAAATTCCAAATTTTTGTAGATTACTACTACTGCAGCAGCACCTAGCAGCTTGAGGCCAACACAGATTCGCACGGTCTTCCTCCCTCCCAATCTATGGACAATCCCAATCTAAGGCAATCTCATCCCAATCTAAGGACAATCTGTCATCTTTCATCCACAGAACGTACCCTAATCATCTTAGTCTTTCTCTCATTATAACCCTAGAAAGTTGGATTGGACCGCGTTTTTTGTAAAGCCTACTGTTTGAAATACAGTCAGTCAGTCGGGTGCCCAAATCAATCCGTAGACAATTTCTCTGGAAAACATCTAGCAAATCTTCATCTGCTTTTCGGAGTGCCCATGCTTCAGAGCCATACTTCACTATAGCAGCTTCTAATATTCTAATCTTGTTTTGCTGACTTATCTTCCGATTCTTCCAAACTTTTTTTAACTGTGAAAAAAAAACCCGAGCCTTAGCTATTCCATTTTTAACAGTTTTAACAAGTTTTATTACTAATTAAATTAATACTAATTAAAACTGATAATTTTTTATTAAAACTAAGAAATGAAAAAAGAAGGGAAGACTGCCTAACAAAAAAGTTGTAACCTAAGACACTTCAAACATACTAATATATAAAAACAATAAAACTTTAAAAACAAATTTAACGATAAAATATCCATTTCCTTTTAGAATTGGTATTTGACTACAAGTTGTTCAGTGGGGCAGCCGAATATTTCACAGTTTTTTGGCAAATGTTGCCTGCTCCACTGAATGATATTCTGCTATCAAGATCGCTCTTTGATTCTGAAAAGGGAAGAAAAACTTTTGTTTAGAAAAACACAAACATGTCTATTGTGTTTGAGGAGAAAAACCGAGTATGATGAAACCCATGAAAAAATTCGTCGAGAGAATTTATTTATTGAATATTGGAATTAATTAAACACTTAAAACTAGCCGAAATTACTACATAAAAGGGGGCTGGCCCTTCCTCAATACCTTGCTCTTTATGCTCAAGTTTGATTCTTTTCCAATTATTTAAGAGTGACACGTGAACCGCAAAGGGTATTTAATTGGAATAATAAGCTTTTTTTAAAGTTCTAAAACGACTTTAGCGTAAAGAGTGAAGAAATTAGGAGGTTAACCCCCCCCTGATGGAAAATTCCCTTCCTCAACGCAAAATTCCTCCATGATAAGATTTCTCCATTGAAAAATATCTTCATACTCCCCAATAGCCGATACTATATGTAAACAATGAGCAAAGTTCATAGCTTGGAGCGTTTCCCTCGAGCTGTGGGGGTCAAGTCATCCTCGACGACAGTAGGAATGCATCTATTGATTCGAGGGGGACTCCATACATGGGCATTGAAGAGATTTAATGTCCTTGGTAAAAGCCTGGACGAGATTTAATTTCCTTTGTAAAAACTTAGGGTGAGATTTAATGTCCTTGGTAAAAGTGTTATTTCTAGACCAATCAGATGCATAGAATCAATGTACATACAAGTCCACACCTCTTTCTAGACCTGTTTGATGGTTATATTGTTTGATGGTCATGTGGTTTGATGGTTATATTGTTTGTTTTTTATGTGGTTTGATGTTGTTTCTTAGTTCTGTTCTGTTTGTTGATGGTTATGTGGTTTGATGTGTCTATTGAATACAGACAGAAGTTTACATCATTGCAAGATAAGAGCGTCCAACGGGAACAAGATCACCTGTCTCTTTCTAGGTCAATCAGGGAGTCGGAAATACGAACGGGACAAGATCATTGACACCTATTTCTAGGTCAATGGATTTACGTCAACATGAATGTCAACATTGACCTCGTCTTTCAGGATTTAGACAAGCGAATGGTATGAGCATCCAATTCTGTTACTTTTTACCTCAAATTATCAAATATGTTATTTAGAATGTTACCATGTTTTTTAAAAGTCCCACCGCACCCCCACCCCCCGTGACTAAAAAATTTTCATTATTATAACTATTCAAGGGCTCATTGGGTATATTTTTGTATCACGTCCAGAATTAAGTGCATTATTAGCGTAATCTAATAATGATACAAAGTTATATCATTTTCTTAGGAGTGAAACAAAGCTCCTTTCAAATTAGCTAGTGAAAATATTAAACAATGTAAGCGACTTATGAAAACTTTAATATTTTTAGGGTGGTAGGGGATGATTCAAGGGTTCATTGAGTACATTCTTATACCCTTCTTTTTTCAAAACTAGCTAGTGAAAATATTAAACAATGTAGATGACGAATGAAAACATTAATATTTTTTAGGGGGTGGGGGTGATTTGAGGGTTCATTGGATACATTTTTATGCCCTTCTTTTTTTTCAAAAATAGCTAGTGAAAATATTTAACAATGTAGGTGACCCTGATTTTGCGTGGTTTCGCAAGAAAATAGCTCGTCTTTAACAATCTTACCCTTAGTTAATTGAAACTGTGTATTATTTCAACATTTTTAGTCCAATTGCGTAGCTAATAAAGAAACATTTAAAATTTTTCTGATTTTGTGTGGTTTCGCAAGAAAATAGCTCGTCTTTAACAAACTTAGCCATAGCTTATTGAAACTGTGAATAAATATCTTCATTTTTAGTCTAATTGCGTAGCTAATAAAAAAATGTTTGACATTTTTTCTGATTTTGTGTGGTTTTGCAAGAAAATACCTCGTCTTTAACAAACTTAGCCATAGCTAATCAAAACTGTCCATAAATATCTTCATTTTTAGTCCAAATGCGTAGCTAATAAAGAAACAAACTTTCCAAATATCGGAAGCATGGCGTCTTTCATACATGCTACAATTGACTTTAAGGGAATGCATTGTTTATGTAATTTTGATAAACCGTAAAAATTTTGGTCAACAGCTACCCCAGGGATGCATTTTAGGTTACTTTTTTCTCAAAATGGCATGAAATATGCTAACGGGTGTACTCGTTCACTTTAAGCAAATTTTTTCATATTCTTTTATTATTTTTGTGACTCGAGCTCAGAAGAACATTTGAGGTGATGTTTTGTTTTTATGGATGTAAGGATTTTTATTGTTCACCATACATGCGGGCTATCATTTCAAGCAGACACAGGCCAATTAATGTTAAGCGGCAGAATATCGTAACAAGTTATTTGCACATTCATTCGATATTTCAATTGGATTTTTGATAGGTGTTAACAGTAACGTGTTTCGGAGCATTATTTACGGTATCATCCTGAGAAAATGCATATCACGATGATTTGAGATGCATACTGGACACACAATTACTTCTAATGGTTGGGCTCCATGTCCCCGCTCAAGAGCCCAAAGTACCCCTCCCTCCACTAGGGTACCACCTCGAGCGCATGCCGCCAGCGAGTGAGCATCAAGTCCACCGTACGGTTTATCTTAACCCTGGCGCAACCCAGGACACGTTTTCAGCAAAAATATCAAAACGTGCAAAGGGGAAAATTTTTGTTCCCACCCACCCCGCGCGATGTAGGGGAGTATGGTCAGTATGGTCAGTGTACCAGGGACAGACTCCGATCATCCCAATGCTATTCTGGGGGGTTTGCTCACTGTTGAATAGTTCCGAGGGGACGGAATCCGAGCTTCGGCTAGATGATGAAAGGGCTAAAAACGGTCTCGCTCGAGATAATTTAAAGGTAGTAATAATAAGCAAATTATCATTGAGTTTCTAGATCAACACTCTAACGTCAGAGCATCCCTGTGTGAGAAGAGTAGATGTCCAAACCGATAAAAAAGTATACTTATGGTCCAGAGCGGAATGGCGCTACGACACTGTTTTCACACTAGCACCAGCTAACCACACATCAACCCCCGTCCCCTTTGAAAACAGAGAAGCCCCCATTTTTTTTTCTTTATTATTGTTAGATACTCTAAGCATTTCACCTCACAATGTTACACTATAAATACTCTTAGACATCCCCTCTCATCACCCATCTCCCCAAAAACACTTCACGACATTTCTCGCTAAATATTTTATTTTCAAGTCATTCATTTGGGCTTTCGCAAGCAATTCAGCCCACAGTGTAGCACTATAACTACTCCAAGACATCCCTCTGCCATCACCACACCCCCCACAACCACAGACACTTTCTTAGAAGTAACGTTTTTTTGTTAAGATGACAACTTATCTGTTAGAGGTAACAAGTTTTTTTTTTACCAAAGATACCAAATTTTTTCATAGAAGTAACAATTTTCACAATATGATAACAAGTTTTCTGTCAGAAGTAACAAGCTTTCCTTAACACTAACAAATTTTCTCATCAAATTAACAACATTTTACCTTAAAACTAACATATTTTTACTTATCACACAAAAATTTCTCATAGAAATTATATTTTTCGTCAGTGATAACACGTTTTCTGTTTCAACTAGCAAGTTTTCTGCCAAAGATACCAAATTTTTTCTTAGAATTAACAATTTTTTGATTGTGATAACAACTTTTCTGTCAGAAGTAGCAAGTTTTTATTAACACTAAAAAATCTTCTCATCAAAGTAACAATATTCTTCTTAAATACTGCCAAACGTTTACTTAACACTAACAGATTTTCTCTTCGATGCATCAACTTTTTTCCTTAATACTAAAATACTTTTACTTAACACACTCAAATTTCTCTTAGGAATAACACTTTTCGTCAGTGATAAGAAGTTTTCTTCCAGAAATAGCAAGTTTTCCTCAACACTAACAAATTTTGTCATCAAAATGACAACATTTTACCTTAAAACTAACATACTTTTACTTAACACACAAAAATTTCTCTTAGAAATAATATTTTTCGTCAGTGATAACACGATTTGTTCGAACTAGCAAGATTTCTGCCAAAAATACCAAATTTTTCCTTAGAAGTAAAATTTTTTTAAATGTGATAACAAATTTTCAGTCAGAAGTAGCAAGTTTTGCTTAAAACTAACAAACCTTCTCTTCAAAGTAACAACATTCTTCTTTAATACTACCAAACTTTTACTTAATACTAACAGATTTTCCCTTCGATGCATCAAGTTTTTTTCCTTAATACTAACATTCTTTTACTTAACACACTAAAATTTCTCATAGAAATAACACTTTTCGTCAGTGATAACACGTTTTCTGCTTGAAGTAGCAAGTTTTTCTGTTAAAGATACCAAAAAAATTTTCTTAGAAGTAACAATTTTTTCATTAATAACAAGTTTTCAGTTCGAACTAGCAAGTTTTCTGTAAAAGATACTAAATTTTTTTAGAAGTAACAATTTTTCGTTATGATAAGAAGTTTTCTGCCAGAAGTAGGAAGTTTTCCTTAACACTAACAAATTTTATCATCAAAGTAACAACATTTTACCTTAAAACTAACAAACTTTTACTTAACACACCCAAATTTATTATGGAAGTCACATTTTTTCATCAGTGATAACACGTTTTCTGCTTGAAGTAGCAAGTTTTCTGTTAAAGATACCAAAAAATTTTTCTTAGAAGTAACAATTTTTTCATTATAATAACAAGTTTTCAGTTCGAACTAGCAAGTTTTCTGTAAAAGATACTAAATTTTTTTAGAAGTAACAATTTTTCGTTATGATAAGAAGTTTTCTGCCAGAAGTAGGAAGTTTTCCTTAACACTAACAAATTTTATCATCAAAGTAACAACATTTTACCTTAAAACTAACAAACTTTTACTTAACACACCCAAATTTATTATGGAAGTCACATTTTTTCATCAGTGATAACACGTTTTCTGCTTGAGCTTGCAAGTTTTCTCTCAAAGATACCAAATTTTTTCTTAAAAGTAGTAATTTTCGCTATGATGACAGGTTATCTGGTAGAAGTAACAAGCTTTAAGTCAAACATACCAAATTTTGCGTGGAATTAACAATTTTTTCGTTGATGATAACAATTTTTCTGTCAGAAGTAGGAAGCTGGCTGATTATTGATGATTTAGCTGAATCAATTGAACAGTTCTCACAGGAAATGCTACAACAGTTTACCGTTCGCTCTCATCATGAACACATTTCCATAACCCTAGTCCTACACAATCTGCTTCATCAGAGCAAGTATGGTATTGCCCGGGGTAACTTTTTAACAGGATTGTATTGCAGATAGGTTATTTCTATGGGTATGGGGATTTTTCAGGGAGGAGGATCCAGGTATCCTGGCATTATTTTAAAAACGAGCAGAAGTTCAACCATTTTTGCATATTTTTTTAATAAAGTTGGATTTTATTCATTTTTAAAGTTAACTTTCTTGCATATTTTTCTAATAAAGTCATCGATTTTTCTCATTTTTAAGGTTAATTAAGGCTAAATTACGCGCGCGTGCGTAACCTAGCCTAAATTAACCTTAAAATAAATAAAACCGATGACTTGATTAGAAAAATATGCAAAAAAATTAACCTTAAAAATGAATAAAATCCAACTTTATTAAAAGATATGCAAAAATGGATGAACTTCTGCTCGTTTTTGAAATGACGCCACGATACCTGGCTTCTCCTCCACTGAAAAATCCCCCTTCCCTTAGAAATAACCTCTGTGCAATTCAATCCTGTTAAAAAGCTACCCCGGGCAATTACCATATTTGCTCTGATGAAACAGATTGTGTAGAACTAGGGTTATGGAAATGTTTTCATGATGAGAGCGAATGGTAAACAGTTGTAGCATTTCCTGTGAGAACTGTTCAATTGATTCAGCTAAAGCATCAATAATCAGTCAGCTTGCTACTTATGACAGAAAATTTTTATTATAAACGAAAAAATAATTGTTAATTCCACGAAAAAATTGGTATATTTGACTTAAAACTTGTTACTTCGTGTTACCCCATGCTTCCGATATTCGGAAAGTTTGTTTCTTTATTAGCTACGCATTTGGACTAAAATTGAAGATATTTACAGACAGTTTCAATGAGCTATGGCTAAGTTATTTAAAGACGAGCTATTTTTAAAAAAATATTAATGTTTTCATAAGTCGTCTACATTGTTTAATATTTTCACTAGCTAATTTTGAAAAAATAAAGGCATAAGAATGTACTCAATAAACCCTTGAATCATCCCCTACCCCCCTAAAAATATTAAAGTTTTCATAAGTTGCCTACATTGTTTAATATTTTCACTAGCTAATTTGAAAGGAGCTTTGTTTCACTCCTAAGAAAATGATATAACTTTTTCTCATTATTAGAAAACGCTAATAATACACTTAATTCTGGACGTGGCCCAAAAATATACCCAATGAGCCTTTGAATTACCCCCCACCCCCTAACAAATATTAATGTTCTCGTAAGTCACCTACATTGTTTAATATTTTCACTAGCTAATTTTGAAAAAGAAGGGCATATGAATGTACCCAATGAACCCTTGAATCATCCCCACCCCCGTAAAAAATATTAGTTTTCGTAAGTCGCCTACATTGTTTAATATTTTCACTAGCTAATTGTGAAAAGAGCTTTGTTTCACTCCTAAGAAAATGATATAACTTTTTAACATTATTAGATATCGCTAATAATGCACTCAATTCTGGTGGAAATAAGGAAGATTGTTTCATAGGACACCCTATAGAAACAATCAACTTTTCAAAGTTTCGTGAACGTCTGCAAACTGTTTCTGGCCAAGAATTTTAGCAGATCGGTCAAAAATGTATTTGGAAAAGGATGTTTACGCTGTGTCTTAATTTTTATAGTGACGAAAACTTCTTTTAATATGGATTTTATTGATGGATGTTTGTATGAATAGCTGATGCGTTAAGGTTCGTAAATAGATATAGTTATAATGATGAAACATTTTTTGGTCACGGGGGGTGTGGTGGGACTTTAAAAAAATGGTAAAATTCTAAATAACATATTTGATAATATGAGGTAAAAAGTAACAGAATTGGATGCTCATATCATTCGCTTGTCTAAATCCTGAAAGAGGAGGTCAATGTTGACATTCTGCTAACTTTTTTCTTACACATTTTTAACTCTTAATTTGAGCTTCTATATTGAAACCGGGGGATGCCCTCCCAAAAAAAGTTGAAATGGTGGAAAAGGGTGTCTTAAGGGTTGGGGAGAGGTGGACCCTGGAGGTTGAGGTCCATTGTGGTTATAGTCATTGATGGTTCATACTTATAATCCTCTCACTAATCCAATATTGTGTACTTGTCTATTATAGTGACCACAGAGTTTCACCCCAAAAAATCCTCTAAAATGTCTCAAACTGTTTCACCCCAAAAATCCCTAAAATATCAATTAATTTGTTTCGCCCAAATAATCCCCTAAAAATAATTTCTGAATGTTCCTTTGTTTCGGCATCCTTTTGCGATGTAGGAGAAACCTTACGTAAATCCTATGACCTAGAAATAGGTGTCAATGATCTTGTCCCGTTCGTATTTCCGACTCCCTGATTGACCTAGAAAGAAACACGTGATCTTATTCCCGATAGTAGCTCTTATCTGGCAATGATGTACACTTCTCTCTGTATTCAATAGACATAGAAACATCAAACCACATAACTATAAACAAACAAAATAGAACTAAGAAACAACAACAAACCACATAACAAACAAACAATATAACCATCAAACCACATGACCATTAAACAATATAACCATCAAGCAGGTCTAGAAAGAGGTGTGGTCTTGTATTTACAGGGATTTTGGGCATCTGATTGGCCTAGAAATAACACTTTTACCAATGTCATTAAATCTCACCCCAGGTTTTTACCAAGGACATTAAATCTCGTCCAGGCTTTTACCAAAGACATTAAATCTCTTCAATGCCAATATATGGAGTCCTCCTCAAATCAATAGATGTATTCCTACTGACGACAGAGTTATTAGACATTTCAGTTATGCTGAACAAGAAGGATATCTCAAAATTTTGGTCAGATGTATTCGGGAAAAATAGTTGGGGGGAGGGGAGTTGTGGAGGCTATGTGCCCTCCAATATTTTTGGTAACTAAAAAGGAGCACCACAAATTTTTACCTCCGATCATATGATCCATGTCTCAATCTTCTAGAATCAGTGGTTCGACCACCCCTTGGAAAAACAAAGAAACAAAGAAAAAAACATTAACACGCATCCGTGAGTAGTGGGGGGGGGGGGGAGGTTCCGATTTCTAGGATAGTCCTTCCAGGATTTCTACGACAGCCTTGTGACGTCACGGTACACACCTCCGTTTCAAGCGCATGTTTCGGCACGGTACACACCCCTGTGTATTTCTACCGCAGCACTCTGACGTCACGATACACCCCTATGTGTTTCAAGCTTAGTAGAAGTTGTTGATAGAAATCGGACAAGCTGTAATAATCAAATTGATTTGAATAGATTGTAGTAAGAAAAGACATTTAGTTGAGTGAAGAGCAAAAAACTGGTAATTGCAAAAATAGTTGTATTTATTTTAATAAGGGATTACAGTGATTTAAAAACCTTAATATATATATATATATATATATATATATATATATATATATATATATATATATATATATATATATATATATATATATATATATATATATATATATATATCTATCTATCTATCTATCTATCTATATATATATATATATATATATATATATATATATATATATATATATATATATATATATATATATATATATATATATATATATATATATATAATATATATATATATATATATATATATATATATATATATATATATATATATATATATATATATATATATATATATATATATATATATATATATATATATATATATATATATAAACAATGTTTCTGATTGATTCTATATTCTAGGCCAGACTGATCACAAGATTATGCGACAGAAGTTCACTTAGAAATATGCGGTCAGTTTCCTAACAAGAAAGTAAGAGAAGAGCTAAATACCATTTAGAACTTAGCACTATTTACAGACTTGCATATTTTGATTTTACATAAAAAAATTTAATATAATAAAGAATACTTACACATGAAGATTTAAAGGAATCTGACGTCTTATGAAAGGACTTTAAACCAGGTATTCCGTCAAAGAGCTTCCTGACTTGGTTAGGGTCAACTGCTATGGGAGCGAGTATCAGTAACCTACTGCAAGTATTTTCATCTAAAAAAAAAGTGAAATGAAAAATCAAATGGCAAAGGAAATGAAAATAAAGTTAAAGGCAGTAACTGTAACGGCAAAAAACAAATCGTTGTAACAATTGCAATTTACTAGAACTTACAATTCTTGAAATTCAAAAAGTACAAACATTTACAGTTAGGTTATTCTATAAGAATAGTCTTAAAAATCAAATTACCTTACAAATTTATATAAGTAATGTTATATCAAACAGTTCTTGGAAACAAACTGTAAGCAAGGAGCGAAGCGGCATAATAGTAACCAAAACTCTAAAAAGGAATTTAGATACCGAATGCATATCAAAAAAATTGTTTTACTATGTTGATCCAAAATTTATACCTTTTTCAAGTAACAAAAAGGTTGGAGTCCCCCTTTCACTTCCCCATTTCCTCTAAGTGTCCAATAATGTTTTTTTAGATAACCATTTTGTTCAGCAGAATGGAAAATCCCAGTAACTATGCCTTTGAGGATACCAAGACCTCCCATAACCCTTGGAGAAAGTTATGTAAGTCATTACATCTTCCCGTTGTTTACTTCGAGTATTTGCTTGTTTGTGATTGGGAAGTATATTGATGCTTTTCACTGAGGAGAAAGATGAATTCTTCAAGGGGAGAATATTCAGCAGGGAGAGAGGTTTCCAGATGGGGACAATGAGTTTGCCAGAATCCCCATCCAAGATTTTTTATTTGTCTTAAACTTTCTTTGCCGTCATGATTAAACTGGGAAGATCCTAGTACTACAACTATAGACTCGCTGCAGCAACGACACACTTAAGGTGAACACAGCAACCCACGCTCCTCCTCCGTCCCAATCTATACAAATATTTCCTCTTTACACCATATCAGGAATTTTCTATTTCCAATAAATCTTTACGTTGTTCAACTTTCAAACATAAAATTTTTTATTTGCCATCCAAGTCAAGAAATAATGTGGAATTTTCTTTGGAAATTGAAAAAAGTTGGAGTTATTTAGGAAAAGCAATTTACCTTTGGCAACAGGAATTTGGTTAAAAATACAAAAGCATAGTATAATTAGAGAGCAAATCATTGCTGGAACATCGTAAGAATCAGTTGTTTTTGTAAAGATGTGACCATATTATGGTCATGGTATCGAAAGATCAACAAGAATCAGGGCTTATTAATTTTTTAAGCTTCTTGAAGGGGGGGGGGTATTTTAAATCTGGATGCAAGAAATAGGCGAACATGCTACTCCCCTGAGGAGGCTACCTATAGCACATAATAGAAAAAGTTTGAACAAATAACTAAGGACTCACCGAGCTGCAAATGTGAAAGTTTATTTTCAATTTGTTTAAGAAAAATCTCTTCTTCCTCCTTTTCTACTGTCCCTTGGTCTCCTAACCCTGATAAATCTTGGGGGAACGCAAACTGCGGACAAAATCCTGGAAATGTTCCATTTAAAGGATCCACACCAGTCGGGAATGAAGTTAAGACACCAGCCGGTGACATCATAGAACCTGTTCCATTTCCGCCAAGTGATGCTAAGCCTCTTGCTTGTGAGCCCGTGCCTGCTGAACCACCCAACCCTGCAGCACCGCCCATACCATTTGAAGTTTGTAACATAGAGGGATCCATTTATTAATAGTGTTACCTCAACAGACAAATTTGAACTGATTTAGTTTTAAAACTGTAGATATTAAGCTAACTTTTGAAAAAAATAGAATTGGTAATTGTTTTTTTGGTAATTGGGTCATTGAATTTTATCTCCTTGCTTAATAACAGGATGTCCCCTTATGCTTATTAATTACGTACATTTTTGGTCTCTATTTATGTTTATAAGATTTATTCCTATTAAATCCGACTCTCATAGACATTTGGTGTCAATAGGCAATTTTTTTTTAAAAATAATCAAAATATACAAGTCTGTCGCGTAGCCAAATCAGGGCGCAGCTTCAAAATCGGCTATATGTTTTTTGTTCTTTTTAAAACTGACAAATTGAAATTTCTGGGCACAAAAACGATCTAAATAGGTCACAACTTTAAGAGAGAGAAAAAAAAGTTTTTTTTAACTGAAAGCAAGGAGCGACATTAAAACTTAAAACGAACAGAAATTATTCCGTATATGAAAGGGACTGTTCCCTCCTCAGCGCCTCACTCTTCACGCTAAAGTTTTTTATTGCTTAAAAAAATAAAGTTGTGAGACAGAGTTAAAATTTAGCGTAAAGAGCGAGGCGTTGAGGAGGGGACAGTATCTTTCATATACGGAATAATTTCTGTTCGTTTTAAGTGTTAATGTCGCTCCTTACTTATAGTTAAAAAAAATTTTTTTTTAATTTTATTTCTGGACGTTTTTGAATTAATGCAGCTTTGATTTTGGCTCACCGTACATGAATAATTAAAATGAAATTTGCATGTTAATTTTACTTTACTTTTTTGGCTAAATGGCTTTCTCGAAATTTTGTTCTGATAGAACTTACGAATTAACTTACGTAACGAACTTCTATATTCGTAAATTTTTATTACGTATATTAGGGGGTTCGCCCCCTAGCCAATAGCTCGTTCTTTACGCTAAAGTTCAAATTTTGTTCCAATTCTTTAAGAATCATCCCTTAATCACAAACGTCGTTAATTAGAATAATTAGCTCTGATGAAAGTACAAAAAAAATTTTTTAGCGTAAAGATCGAGGAGATGACTAGGGGGTGAACCCAATCATATATGTAATAATTTCTGTTCGATTTAAGTTGTGATATTGCTTCTTACTTTCAGTTGAAAAAATTATTTTTTTTATTTAATTTCTTATCGTTTTTTTTAATGATGCTGGTAAATCCGGTGCCCCCTTCATAGCAATGTCCCTTCCCCCATGAAAACTTCCTCCATGGAAAGATCCTCTCACATAACCCCCGATCCAACCCCCCCCCCCTCCGTAACTACTAGCAAAAATACCCCCTGAAAATTTCTGTATACTTAACAATAACCAATACTATATGTAAACATTGGGCAAAATTCATAACTTGCAGAACTCCCCCTGGGGACTTTGGGGGATTAAGTCATCCTCAAAGACATAGTTTTTGTATGTTTCAACCAGGCTGAACAAAACGACTATCTAAAAATTTTGATCGGGTGACTTTGGGTAAAAAATGAGCGTGGGAGGGGGCCTAGTTGCCCTCCATTTTTGGTCACTTAAAAAGGCCACTAGAACTTTTAATTTCCGTTTGAATGAACCCTTCCGCGATATTCTAGGACCACTGGGTCGATACTATCCCATCTGGGAAAAAAAAAAAAATAAAGGCGCATTCGTTATTTTTCTTCTGGCAAAAAATATAAAATTCCACATTTTTGCAGATAGGAGCTTGAAACTTCTATAGTAGGGTACTCTGATTTGCTGAATCTGAAGGTGTGATTTTAATTAAAGTTCTATGACTTTTAAGGAGTATTTCCCTCTTTTATCGAAAATAAGGCAAATTTTCTCAGGATTTTTCTTTTGATAGGTAAAACTAAACTTGATGAAACTTATATATTTGAAATCCGCAAACAAATCTGATTCTTTTGGCATATCTATTGGTATCAAAATTTCGTTTTTTAGAGTTTTGGTTACTATTGAGCCGGGTCGCTCCTTACTTACAGTTCGTTACCACGAACTGTTTGACATCGTGTTTTTCCCGAGGTGGCTGTATGGAACCTGTGGTGACGTCATGACATCAAGAATAGGCTCAAATTGTCTTTTTTGACAATTTTCAATTGTCTTTTTTTTAGTACTGAAAATGCCTTATCGGGGGTCTTTAGCCGAATTATTTGCTTTTCCTCTTAGTATTTTTTTTCTACAGGCTGAAAATCACCCCTTTTTTTCTTTTTTTGTTGAAAGTCTTTTATAGCCAGTTTGGTCTCAGAGCATATATTCTCAAACTTGATTTTATTACAATATTATTTAAGTTAAATTTCGGAAGTACCAATACAAAAATTAGACCATGGTCTGGTTTCTGAAAAAAACTAAGTTTTGTTAGCATTTGCAGAAAATAAACCCAGGATGAGATACATAATCATACATAAGATACGTAATCCTATTTTTGTCCAAACATTTGCAAAAAAAAACAAATATATATATATATATATATATATATATATATATATATATATATATATATATATATATATATATATATATATATATATATATATATATATATATATATATATATATATATATATATATATATATATACACAGTCACACACACACGCATAAAAAATGGTAAATTTGTAATACAAAATTCGTATAAGTTTGATTTCGTAGTAAAACACTGCAGTAATAACAACCTGCCATGAAAAAAAAACAAAAAAAAATATCAACTAGATTAAGGGGTAGGTAATCCTATTTTTAGTCCTAGCATTTGTAAAAAAAAGTCAAGAATACACAGAATAGCACATAAAAGGAAACGGATAAATTTCACACCAAATTTTAACAACATATCAAGCAAAAATAAAATTTTGGCTGCATTAAGGCGCAGGTAGTGATTTTTAAGAAGTACCAATAACAAGGCTGTATCCTAGGGGAGGGGTAGATAGGGGGTTCTACCCTCCCTCGCAATGTTTGTCTGACTCGTAAAAACGTAACAAAAATGAATTTAACAAATTTTTGATGCGTTTTTAAATTTTTTTGTAACCTCCCCCCTAAAAAATCAGTTCGTAAATTCGCCCCCCCCCCCAAAAAAAAAATTCTTGCATACGACCCAGACCATTTATTTATATTAGCCAAAGATATGCAAATATTACTGTCAGCAATGGAATCATTGTGCTGCTAATGCTACTATCTCTAAGATAAGCAAAGTTAAAAGTACCGATTTAGATTTATTATAAATAATATAACTTTAATAACCATCAAAGTCTTTAATATTATCAGGCTCAATCCCGTCTCCTCAAAATCATGTATACCCTTGAATAACCGGAAGCTTAATATTAAAATTATCGAATTTTGAGTTTTAGTTTTTTTATTCTCCCCCCCCCCCGGAAAAAATATACTTACCCCCTCATCGTACTTTCACTAGGACAGAGATATCATAGGGACAAACTGTCCAGTGATCCATATAAGAGTATCGTATAGCCGAGGGTGTTCTTAGCAAAAGTAAATCAATACTAAGGATACTAAATCTGAAATTTGACCAGTTTCCCCAAAAGAAATAACTCATACTCCGTTAGACGTAAGAACGTTACAAAAGAGCTCTTTAGACGAGTCATGTCCACGAGTGGGAGGATATCTTTGCAGGGACTTACTTGAGGGGAGATCAAAGGCTACTTACTAAACCCGAGTGTGCCGTTGGAGAAACGGAAGTCTAGGATAATAGTAACTGCAAACTTTGAGGCGAATTAGACATTTGCCGTATTTCCTATATAAGAAGCTTATTTCCTATTGTCCAAAATGAGCAATTATCGCGACAAGAGGAGAAATGTCATGGGAAAAAGTTCAGCCTTAGCTAGGTATTGGGAATGAGCCACTAGAAAGTTACAATACAGTAGCAGCTGGTTTGGCTTATAGCAGGAGCGAATGGGCAATCACTTCCCCTAAACAAAATATTAGTAAGTTTTAAATTTTGGGAATATTTAGGCAATGAACCTTGGATACCTGAGATTCGGAACGATTAAAAAGGATCCTGCAATAGCATAAATAAAACATTACGAGCCCCTAAAAAAAAAAAAATTTGCACAAAATAAGTTTTTCAAAAAAAGTAAAGAACTCCATTAAACCAAAAATGAACAAAAATAGAATAAAATAATATATATATATATATATATATATATATATATATATATATATATATATATATATATATATATATATATATATATATATATATATAATTTTTAAAGTGATTCCACTATGCTTTCCCTCCTTAGTGTGCAAAAATATAGTAAAAATTAATTATTTTCTATGCATTTCGCCATGCATCACAGTTCTTTAATGTACCAGAAAACAGAGAACAGGAAAGAAAAATTTCTTTGTTGTTAAACCAGAAACCTGAGAACAGAACTATGACCAGGGATCGAAAACAAACCTATTGTTTAGTGATAGGATTTCTGAAATCTCCAGCACTTCTCTGCAGAAAAAATAGCATCCACCTGATGATTTATATTAGATGAGAAAACATTCTGTTGGCATATACATTTGCCCTGCCCGGAAATTGGCTAGTTACTTTGGCCACTGCACATGTATCCAAGGATGTCTATTCCATTTTCTGTTAGGCTTTAGCTAGGACAATGTATTAAACAGTTGAATTTGAAGTTTTTCTTATTTAATTCTTCTTGAATAAAAAAAAATTATAGTCCCTCAACCAATGCAGCATAGTTTTCTTTAAAATTAACTAGCCTTTTACTGAAAGTAATACAAAAAAAAAATAATACTGGATATGCAGTAGACCTGGTTTCCAATATTATGATTACCTCTATGTTGTTTTGTTTTCGTTCAAAAGGTTTTAGGAATTGACTGTTATATTCAGATAGAGGATTGAATTCTGAATAAATGCTTTGTTAATTTCTTAGCTATCTCATTGTGGTCCTATATTCCAAATTTATGCAGACTTCCGGTAAAATATGAAAGGCTAAAGATGTGTAAGTAGAAAACTATCTTATACTCCGAGCGGGACTCCTTATTTGGGCATAGAGTCCCTAGGGAGAACACCTGTGCTATCAGTCCCAATCCCACACCAAATATAGGCATGGAATCCCCAGGGAGAACACGTTTCCGAGAAATGTCTCCGGGCAAAGTTTATTAATGTCTTTGATGTATTTCCAAGGAGAATTGTCTCTGGCGCGAAGTTTATTAATGTCTTTGTAGTTCTTCCAGGAGAATTGTTTCCGGGCGAATGTTTTGATCTTAGAGATGAAGAGATTAACGCGGGAAAGGGTTTCCAAGTAATTTCAAATGTGACAGCGCAGGGATGCCAAAAACAAAAGGAACACGCAGAAATTACGTTTAGGGGTTATTTGGGCGAAAGCATCTTAGAAATTATAGGGAATTATTTCGGCGAAACAGTTAGAGACATTTAAAAGATGATTTTAGAAGGTGTTTTAGAAGAGGATTTGAGGGTGAAACTGTGGTCGTTATAATACACAAGTTCCATTTGAACAGTGTCGTGTGGTCCCTACCCCAACCCCAAAGGGCTCAGATCCCCCTACCCCAACCCCAAAGGGCTCAGATCCCCCAACCCCAACCCCAAAGGGCCCCGATCCCCATACCCCAACCCCGAAGGAAGCCCCCGGTCCCCAAAGGTCCCCCGGGCTCCCAAAGAACCATCCGGCCCCCTAAGGGCCCCCGGACCCCAAAGGCCCTCCCGGGTCCCCAAAGGACCACCCGGCCCACAAAGGGCCCCCAGACCCCCAAGTGCCCCCCCGGGCCCCCAAAGAGCCCCATCCCCATTTTTTAATACTTTTTTAAGGCTTTATTATATCTTTTCAGAACAAGTTATTTTCTTAATGTTTATCCTAAACCCATTTTACAAATTGAAATGGGAGAAACCGTTTTAGACATTTTAGGGAAATTATTTCGGCGAAGCAGTTAGAGACATTTTAAAAGATGATTTTAGAAGAGGATTTGAGGGTGAAACTCTGTGGTCGTTATAATACACAAGTTCCATTTGAACAGTGTCGTGAGGTCCCTACCATAACCCGGAAGGGCTCAGATCCCCCTACCCCAACCCCAAAGGGCTCTGATCCCCCTACCCCAATCCCGAAGGAAGCCCCCGGTCCCCAAAGGTCCGGGGCTTTGGGGACCCGGACCTTGGGTCCCCATCATATCATGATCATATCATGTCAATGTGCCAAAACTGCTATCTATGTAAAAATAATGTGACAATAGACAGTGAAATCGCAGGCAGAATAAAAAGGACATTAGCAGACAATATCATCAATGAATATAAAGATGAATTGACGGAAAGTGATGCGCAAATGTACTAATAATGTATAATAATGTATTTAACGTATTTTTATATTAATATTCTACATGTCGTTATTTCATTAAAAATATCTAATGCATTATTTTGTTAAGTGTTCATTATTTTTAGGGTATGCTAGAACTTCAAACGTTCAGAATATCTATTAAAAAGGTCAGAGATGTAAGAAAAAGAATTTTAGAGATAAAGATACTACTAGAAGGCTCACTTTTTCATAGAAGATAGAAAAGTTCAAGTTCTCTTCTGAATTTTACCAAAGAACACAATTCAATTCTAATTTCACCAGAGAAAATAAAAAGCTTCCACTTCAGTTTTAAGTTCACCAAGACATAAAAAATTTAAAGTTCACTTCTAAATTTTCTTAAATTCAATTCCGATCTTTCTCAAAGAGTCAAATTTTAAGTTCTGTTCCAAATATTTTCCCGGAAGAAGAAAAGTTCAACTTCGATTCTGAATTTTCTCAATGAAAATGAAATAAGTTATTGACCAATTCTGTTTCCCCAAAATAATATAAAAAGTTTCCACTTCAGTTCAGATTTTTCTCAAAGAGATGAAAAAATTTTAAATACTGTTCCAAATTTTCTATAGAAGATAGAAAAGTTCAAGTTCTCTTCTGAATTTTACCAAAGAACACAATTCAATTCTAATGTCTCCAGAGAAAATAAAAAGCTTCCACTTCAGTTTTAAGTTCACCAAGACATAAAAAATTTAAAGTTCAGTTGTAAATTTTTCCGTAGAAGATAGGAAAAGTTATACATTGATTGTGATTATCTTCTATGAAGATAAAAAGTTTCATTTTAATTCTAAATTTTCTTAAATTCAGTTCCGACCTTTTTCAAAGATATGAAAAAATTTAAAGTTCTGTTCCAAATATTTTCCCGGAAGAAGAATAGTTCAATTTTGATTCTGAATTTTCTCAATGAAAATTAAATAAGTTATTGATCAATTCTATTTTCCCAAAATAATAAAAAAACTTTCCACTTCAGTTCAGATTTTTCTCAAAGAGATGAAAAATTTAAAATACTATTCCAAATTTTTCATAGAAGATAGAAAAGTTCAAGTTCTCTTCTGAATTTTACCAACGAACACAATTCAAGTCTAATTTCTCCAGAGAAAATAAAAAGCTTCCACTTCAGTTTTAATTTCACCAAGACATAAAAAATTTAAAGTTCTGTTCTAAATTTTTCCGTTGAAGATAGGAAAATTATACTATGATTGTGATTATTTTCCATGAAGATAAAAAGTTTCACTTTAATTCTCAATTTTCTTAAATTCAGTTCCGACCTGTCTCATAGAGATAAAAAAATTTAAAGTTCTATTCCAAATTTTTCAAAGAAGGTCGGAAAAGTTATACTTTGATCGTGAATATTAAAGTTCTCTTCTGAATTTTACCAAAGAACACAATCCAATTCTAATTTTTCCAGAGAAAATAAAAAGCTTCCAATTCAGTTTTGAGTTCACCATGAAATAAAAAATTTAAAGTT
Organism: Artemia sp. Qi Xiang Cuo; assembly: GCF_049724085.1. Taxonomy (NCBI): domain Eukaryota; kingdom Metazoa; phylum Arthropoda; class Branchiopoda; order Anostraca; family Artemiidae; genus Artemia; species Artemia sp. Qi Xiang Cuo. The sequence continues at coordinate 94,179,115 of NC_142796.1, forward strand.
CAGTTCTAATTTTTGATATAGAAGATAAGAAAAGTTATACTATGATTGTTATTATTTTCTATGAAGAATAAATGTTTCACTTCAATTTTAAATTTTCTCAAAGAAGTGAAGAAAAGTTCAACTTCGATTCTGAATTTTCTCAATGAAAATGAAATAAGTTATTGATCATCTCTATTTTCCCAAAATAATGTAAAAATTTTCCACTTCAGTTCAGATTTTTCTCAAAGAGATGAAAAATTTTTAAATACTGTTCCAAACTTTTATAGAAGATAGAAAAGTTCAAGTTCTCTTCTGAATTTTACCAAAGAACACAATTCAATTCTAATTTCTCCATCGAAAATAAAAAGCTTCCACTTCAGTTTTAAGTTTACCAAGACATAAAAAATATAAAGTTCAGTTCTAAATTTTTTCTTAGAAGATAGGAAACGTTATACTATGATTGTGATTATTCTCTATGAAGATAAAGAGTTTCACTTTAATTCTAAATTTTCTTAAATTCTGTTCCGACCTTTCTCAAAGAGATGAAAAAATTTAAAGTTCTGTTCCAAATATTGTACCGGAAGAAAAAAAGTTCAACTTCGATTCTGAATTTTCTCAATGAAAAGCAAATAAGTTATTGATCAATTCTATTTTAACAAAATAATATAAAAATTTTCCACTTCACTTCAGATTTTTCTCAAAGATGAAAAATTTAAAATACTATTCCAAATTTTTCATAGAAGATAGAAAAGTTCAAGTTCTCTTCTGAATTTTACAAACAAACACAATTCAATTCTAATTTCTCCAGAGAAAATAAAAAGCGTCCACTTCAGTTTTAATTTCAACAAGACAAATAAAATTTAAAGTTTAGTTCTAAATTTTTCCGTAGAAGATAGGAAAATTATACCATGATTGTGATTATTTTCCATGAGGATAAAAAGTTTCACTTTAATTCTAAATTTTCTTTAATTCAGTTCTGACTTTTCACATAGAGATGAAACAAATTTTAAGTTCTCTTCCAAATTTTTCATAGAAGATTGGAAAAGTTATACTTTGATCGTGAATATTCAATTTCTCTTCTGAATTTTACCAAAGAACACAATTCAATTCTAATTTCTCCAGAGAAAATTAAAAGCTACCACTTCAGTTTTAAGTTCACCATGACATTAAAAATTTAAAGTTCAGTTCTAAATTTTTACATAGAAGATAAGAAAAGTTATAAAAATATTGTTACTACTTCCTATGATTATTAAAAAGTTCTACTTCAATTTAAAATTTTCCCCAAAAAGTGAAGAAAATTAAAGCATCAATTCTGAAGCATCAATATGGACTATTACCCAGCTCTCGAGAATCTATATTTTCCCAAAATAATTTAAAAATTTTCAAAGTAAATTTACATTTTTTTCAAACAGATGAAAAAATTTAAAATACTGTTCCAAATTTTTCATAGAAGATAGAAAAGTTCAAGTTCTCTTTTGAATTTTACCAAAGAACATAATTCATTTCTAATTTCTCCAGAGAAAATAAAAAGCTTCCACGTCAGTTTTAAGTTCGCCAAGACATAAAAAATTTAAAGTTCAGTTCTAAATTTTTCCATAGAAGATAGGAAAAGTTATACTATGATTGTGACTATTTTCCATGAAGACAAAAAGTTTCACTTTAATTCTAAATTTTCTTAAATTCAATTCCGACCTTTCTCAAAGAGATGAAGAAATTTAAAGTTCTGTTCCAAATATTTTCCCGGAAAAAGAAAAGTTCAACTTCGATTCTGAATTTTCTCAATGAAAATGAAATAAGTTATTGATCGATTCTATTTTCCTAAAATAATATAAAATTTTCCACTTCAATTCAGATTTTTCTAAAAGAGATGAAAAAATTTAAAACATTGTTCCAAATTTTTCATAGAAGATAGGAAAAGTTATACTTTGATTGTGAATATTTTTTGTGAAGATATGGATCTCCACTTTAATTCTGAGTTTTCTCGAAGAAGTGCAAAATGTACAAGTTCTCTTCTGAATTTTCTTAGAGAAGAGAAAAAAAGTTAGCGCAATTCTGAAATTTACCAATGAAAATGAAAAAGCTTCCATTTTAGTTCCTAATTTCTCAGACATAATAAATTTAAAGTTCAATTCTAAATTTTTCCATAGAAGATAGGAATGGCTATACTATAATTGTGATTATTTGCCATGAAGATAAAAAGTTTCACTTTATTTCAAATTTTTCTTAAATTCAGTTCATTCATTTAACCACCAAAAACAATAGGTTAGGTTAGATGTAAATAAATATTAATAAATAATTAGAAACATTTCTACATGTTTAAGTTAGGTTAGGTTAGGTTAATTTATCATGAGCGCTCATGATAAGCTAACCTAACCTAACTTAAACATGGTAAAAAGATTAAATTAAGTTAGGTTAGGCTAGATTAAGTTAGGTTAGGTTAGGTTAGCCTACAAGCGCGAGTACGTAGGCTAACCTAACCTAACTTAACCTAACCTAACTTCTCCAGTCTAAATTCTAATTTCTCCAGAGAAAATAAAAAGCTTCCACTTCAGTTTTAAGTTCACCAAGACATAAAAATTTAAAGTTCAGTTCTAAATTTTTCCTTAGAAGATAGGAAAAGTTATACTATGATTGTGATTATTTTCTATGAAGATAAAAAGTTTCACTTTAATTCTAAATTTTCTTAAATTCTGTTCCGACCTTTCTCAAAGAGATGAAAAAATTTAAAGTTCTATTCCAAATATTTGCCGTAAGAAGAAAAGTTCAACTTTGATTCTGAATTTTCTCAATGAAAATGAAATAAGTTATTGATTAATTCCGGTTTCAAAAAATAACATAAAAATTTTCAACGTCAGTTCAGATTTTTTGCAAAGAGTTGAAAAATATAAAATACTATTTCAAATTTTTTATAGAAGACAGAAAAGTTCAAGTTCTCTTCTGAATTTTACCAACGAACACAATTCAATTCTAATTTCTCCATATAATATAAAAAGCTTCCACTTCACTTTCAATTTCACCTCGGCATAAAAAATTTAAAGCACAGTTCAGAATGTCTTTGCTGAGTTTTGGAAAATATCACTCAGTAAGTAATTGTAGACCATTAGGATAAAACTTACCACTTTAATTCAAAGGGTACTACAATAAGTTACGACCTTTCGAGTGGTGATGAAAAAAATTTAAAGTCCTGTTCCAATTTTTTCATAGAATATTGGAAAAGTTATACTTTGATCGTGAATATTCAAGTTATCTTCTGAATTTTACCAAAGAACACAATTCAATTCTAATTTCTCCAGAGAAAATAAAAAGCTTCCACTTCAGTTTTAAGTTCGCCATGACATAAAAAATTTAAAGTTCACTTCTAAATTTCTCTACAAAATATATGAATAGTTGTGATTTGATTGAGACTATTTACTATGATGATTAAAAAGTTTTACTTAAAATTTGAGATTGCTCACGTAAGTGAATGAGTTTTAAGAATCAATTCTGAATTTTCAATGCGGAAATGACCTCAGTTATAGGGAAATTCTATTTTAACAAAATAATGTAAAAATTTTCCACTTCAGTTTAGATTTTTCTCAAAGAGATGAAAAATTTTTAAATACTGTTCCAAATTTCTTATAGAACATAGAAAAGTTCAAGTTCTCTTCTGAATTTTACCAAAGAACACAATTCAATTCTAATTTCTCCAGAGAAAATCAAAAGCTTCCACTTCAGTTTCAAGTTCACCAAGACATAAAAAATTTAAAGTTCAGTTCTAAATTTTTCCTTAGAAGATAGGAAAAGTTATACTCTGATTGTCATTATTCTCTATGAAGATAAAAGTTTCACTTTAATTCTAAATTTTCTTAAATTCAGTTCCGACCTTTCTCAAAGAGATGTAAAAATTTAAAGTTCTGTTCCAAATATTTTCCAGGAAGAAGAAAAGTTCAATTTCGAATCTGAATTTTCTCATTGGAAATGAAATAAGTTATCGATTAAGTCTATTTCCCACAAATAACGTACAAATTTTCAACTTCAGTTCAGATTTTTCGCAAAGAGATGAAGAAATTTAAAATACTATTCCAAATTTTTTATAGAAGATAGAAAAGTTCAAGTTCTCTTCTGAATTTTACCAACAAACACAATTCAATTCTAATTTCTCCAGAGAAAATAAAAAGCTTCCACTTCAGTTTTAATTTCACCAAGACATAAAAAATTTAAAGTTCTGTTCTAAATTTTTCCGTAGAAGATAGGAAAAGTTATACTAAGAATGTGATTATTTTCCATGAAGATAAAAAGTTACACTGTAATTATAAATTTTCTTAAATTCAGTTCCGATTTTTCACATAGAGATGAAAAAAATTTAAAGTTCTGTTCCAAATTTTTCATAGAATATTGTAAAAGTTATACTTTGATCGTGAATATTCAAGTTATCTTCTGAATTTTACCAAAGAACACAATTCAATTCTCATTTCTCCAGAGAAAATAAAAAGCTGCCACTTCATTTTTAAGTTTGCCAAGAAAATAGAAATTTAAATTTCAGTTATAAATTTCTCCATAGAAGATAAGAATGGCGATAATTTGATTGTGATTATTTCATATGGAGATTAAAAGATTGGCTTCAATTTTAAATTTTCACACAGAAGTGAAGGAAATTTACACTTCAATTTTGAATTTTATCAATGAAAATGAAACAAGTTATTGATCATTTCTATTTTCCCAAAATAGTATAAAAATTTTCCACTTCAGTTCAGATTTTTCTCAAACATATGAAAAAATTTAAAATACTGTTCCAAATTTTTCAAAGAAGATATAAAAGTTCAACTTCTCTTTTGAATTTTACCAAAGAACATAATTCAATTCTAATTCCTCCAGAAAAAATAAAAATCTTCCACGTAAGTTTTAAGTTTGCCAAGACATAAAAAATTTAAAGTTCAGTTCTAAATTTTTCCGTAGAAGATATGAAAAGTTATACTATGATTGTGACTATTTTCCATGAAGATAAAAAGTTTCACTTTAATTCTAAATTTTCTTAAATTCAATTCCGACCTATCTCAAAGAGATGAAAAAATTTAAAGTTCTGTTCCAAATATTTTCCCGGAAAAAGAAAAGTTCAACTTAGATTCTGAATTTTCTCAATGAAAATGAAATAAGTTATTGATCGATTCTATGTTCCTAAAATAATATAAAATTTCCCACTTCAATTCAGATTTTTCTAAAAGAGATGACAAAATTTAAAATATTGTTCCAAATTTTTCATAGAAGATAGGAAAAGTTATACTTTGATTGTGAATATTCTTTATGAAGATATGGAGCTCCACTTTAATTCTGAGTTTTCTCGAAGAAGTGCAAAATGTACAAGTTCTCTTCTGAATTTTCTTAGAGAAGAGAAAAAATAGTTAGCTCAATTCTGAAATTTACCAATGGAAAATGAAAAAGCTTCCATTTCAGTTCCTAATTTCTCAGACATAAAAAATTTAAAGTTCAATTCTAAATTTTTCCATAGAAGATAGGAATGGCTATAACTATAATTGTGATTATTTGCCATGAAGATAAAAAGTTTCATTTTATTTCAAATTTTTCTTAAATTCAGTTCATTCATCTAACCACCAAATACAATAGGTTAGGTTAGATGTAAATAAATATTAATAAATAATTAGAAAAATTTCTACATGTTTAAGTTAGGTTAGGTTAGGTTAATTTATCATGAGCGCTCATGATAAGCTAACCTAACCTAACTTAAACATGGTAAAAAGATTAAATTAAGTTAGGTTAGGCTAGATTAAGTTAGGTTAGGTTAAGTTAGGTTAGGTTAGGTTAGCCTACGTGCACGCGAGTACGTAGGCTAACCTAACCTAACTTAACCTAACCTAACTTAATCTAGCCTAACCTAACTTAATTTAATCTTTTTACCATGTTTAAGTTAGGTTAGCTTAGCTTATCATGAGCGCTCATGATAATTTAACCTAACCTAACTTAAACATGTAAAAATGTTTCTAATTATTTATTAGTATTTATTTATACCTAACCTAACCTATTGTTTTTGGTGGTTAGATGAATGAACTGAATTTAAGAAAAATTAGAAATAAAGTGAAACTTTTTATCTTCATGGCAAATAATCACAATTATAGTATAGCCATTCCTATCTTCTATGGAAAAATTTAGAATTGAACTTTAAATTTTTTATGTCTTTGAGAAATTAGGAACTGAAATGGAAGCTTTTTCATTTTCATTGGTAAATTTCAGAATTGCGCTAACTTTTTTTCTCTTCTCTAAGAAAATTCAGAAGAGAACTTGTACATTTTGCACTTCTTCGAGAAAACTCAGAATTAAAATGGAGCTCCATATCTTCATGAAGAATATTCACAATCAAAGTATAACTTTTCCTATCTTCTATGAAAAATTTGGAACAGTGTTTTAAATTTTTTAATCTCTTTGAGAAAAATCTGAATTGAAGTGGAAAATTTTATATTATTTTAGGAAAATAGAATTGATCAATAATTTATTTCATTTTCATTGAGAAAATTCAGAATCGAAGTTGAACTTTTCTTTTTCCGGGAAAATATTTGGAACAGAACTTTAAATTTTTCATCTCTTTGAGATAGGTCGGAATTGAATTTAAGAAAATTTAGAATTAAAGTGAAACTTTTTATCTTCATGGAAAATAGTCATTATCATAGTATAACTTTTCCTATCTTCTATGGAAAAATTTAGAACTGAACTTCAAAATTTTTTATGTCTGGGTGAACTTAAAACTGACATGGAAGCTTTTTATTTTCTCTGGAGAAATTAGAAATGAATTATGTTCTTTGGTAAAATTCAGAAGAGAACTTGAACTTTTCTATCTTCTATGAAAAATTTGGAACACTTTTGTAAATTTTTTCATCTGTTTGAGAAAAATCTGAACTGAAGTGGAAAATTTTTATATTATTTTGGGAAAATAGAAATGATCAATAACTTATTTCATTTTCATTAAGAAAATTCAGAATCGAAGTTGAACTTTTCTTCACTTCTTTGGCAAAATTTAAAATTGAAGTGAAACTTTTAATCTTCATAGAAAATAATCACAATCATAGTATAACTTTTCCTATCTTCTATGTAAAAATTTAGAACTGAACTTTAAATTTTTTATTTCTTGGTGAACTTAAAACTGAAGTGGAAGCTTTTTATTTTCTCTGTAGAAATTAGAATTGAATTATGTTATTTGGTAAAATTCAGAAGATAAATTGAATATTCACGATCAAAGTATAACTTTTCCAATCTTCTATGAAAAATTTGGAAGAGAACTTTAAATTTTTTTCATCTCTATGTGAAAAGTAGGAACTGAATTTAAGAAAATTTAGAGTTAAAGTGAAACTTTTTATCTTCATGGAAAATAATCACTATCATAGTATAATTTTCCTATCTTCTATGGAAAAATTTAGAACAGAACTTTAAATTTTGTATGTCTTGGTGAACTTAAAACTGAAGCGGAAGCTTTTTATTTTCTCTGCAGACATTAGAATTGAATTGTGTTTGTTGGTAAAATTCAGAAGAGAACTTGAACTGTTCAATCTTCTATGAAAAATTTGGAATAGTATTTTAAATTTTTCTTCTCTTTGAAAAAAATCTGAACTGAAGTGGAAAATTTTTATATTATTTTGGGAAAATAAAATTGATCAATAACTTATTTCATTTTCATTGAGAAAATTCAGAATCGAAGTTGAACTTTTCTTCTTCCGGGGAAATATTTGGAACAGAACTTTAAAATTTTTCATCTCTTTGAGAAAGGTCGGGACTGAATTTAAGAAAATTTAGAATTAAAGTGAAACTTCTTATCTTCATAGAAAATAATCACAATCATAGTATAACTTTTCCTATCTTCTAAGGAAAAACTTAGAACTGAACTTTAAATTTTTTATGTCTGGGTGAACTTAAAACTGAAATGAAAGCTTTTTATTTTCTCTGGAGAAATTAGAATTGAATTGTGTTCTTTGGTAAAATTCAGAAGAGAACTTGAACTTTTCTATCTTCTATAAAAAATTTGGAATAGTATTTAAAATTTTTTCATCTCTTTGAGAAAAATCTGAACTGAAGTGAAAAATTTTTATATTATTTTGGGAAAATAGAAATGATCAATAACTTATTTCATTTTCATTGAGAAAATTCAGAATCGAAGTTGAACTTTTCTTCACTTCTTTGAGAAAATTTAAAATTGAAGTGAAACTTTTAATCTTCATAGAAAATAATCACAATCATAGTATAACCTTTCCTATCTTCTATGTAAAAATTTAGAATTGAACTTTAAATTTTTTATGTCATGGTGAACTTAAAACTGAAGTGGAAGCTTTTTATTTTCTCTGGAGAAATAAGAATTGAATTGTGTTCTTTGGTAAAATTCAGAAGAGAACTTGAATATTCACGATGAAAGTATAACTTTTCCAATCTTCTATGAAAAATTTGGAAGAGAATTTAAAATTTTTTTCATCTCTATGTGAAAAGTCGGAACTGAATTTAAGAAATTCTAGAATTAAAGTGAAACTTTTTATCTTCATGGAAAATAATAATCACAATCATAGTATAACTTTTCCTATCTTCTACGGAAAAATTTAGAACAGAACTTTAAATTTCTTATGTCTTGGTGAACTTAAAACTGAGGCGGAAGCTTTTTATTTTCTCCGGAGAAATTAGAATTGAATTGTGTTAGTTGGTAAAATTCAGAAGAGAACTTGAACTTTTCTATCTTCTATGAAAAATTTGGAATAGTATTTTGAATTTTTCATCTCTTTGAGAAAAATCTGAACTGAAGTGGAAAATTTTTATATTATTTTGGGAAAATATAATTGATCAATAAATTATTTCATTTTCATTGAGAAAATTCAGAATCGAAGTTGAACTTTTCTTCTTCCGAAAAAATATTTGGAACAGAACTTTATATTTTTTCATCTCTTTGAGAAAGGTCGGAACTGAATTTAAGAAAATTTAGAATTAAAGTGAAACTTTTTATCTTCATAGAAAATAATCACAATCATAGTATAACTTTTCCTATCTTCTACGGAAAAATTTAGAACTGAACTTTAAATTTTTTATGTCTTGGTGAACTTAAAACTGAAGTGGAAGCATTCTATTTTCTCTGGAGAAAGTAGAATTGAATTTTTTTCGTTGATAAATTTCAAAAGAGAACTTGAACTTTTCTATCTTCCATGGAAAATTTGGAACAGTATATTTAATGTGTTAATCTCTTCGAGAAAAATCTTAAATGTAATTAAAACTTCTTTTAATATTTTTGGGACAAAGAATTGATCAATTACTTGTTTATTTTTAATTAAAAAAATTCAGAATATAATTTGAACTTTTCTTCTTCCGGGAAAATATTTGGAACAGAACTTTAAATTTGACTCTTTGAGAAAGATCGGAATTGAATTTAAGAAAATTTAGAATTAAAGTGAAACTTTTATCTTCATGGAAAATAATCACAATCAATTTGAAATTTGCAAAAATTTGAAAATTGAAAAGACGTGGGTATCAGATCAGATCAGAATTTGAGGTTTTCTGGCATAACCAGCAACACTTTAAGCCTCCTGAAGTACTGGTTCTGCCTGCCTACCAGTGGGTAAAGGCAGGCACACATAGCAGCCCCCACCCCTGGGGTGTAAGAGGGAGACTCATCAGGTGAGACCTATACTAATTTTAACTTGTAATTTGACTACAGTAACCAATCCTTGGGTTTATGCCACTGCTACTGTTGATGCTTGATGTTTTTTGCTGATTGCTTTCTATTCTTGAAATTTCACAATCCCCTGCTTTGGTATTTGAAATTTGTTACTTCATTGTGGACTATATCCTGCCTTATACCCAAACTGTCTTATACCACTGCTTATTCTGTTCCTGTTTTGTTGTTTACTTCAGATAAGAAATGAAAAGTCAACTCAAGCCACCTCGTGTACTAAGGTCTGACAGCTCAATCCAATTCCCTGGATCAGAATCTGTTTCAGAGCGACTACTCATGCTCACTAACCACATAAATAGCATAAAAATCAAACATAAAATGGTAACAGATTCACTACAGCCTGACAACCTTAAATCTTCCGTGAAAGGGTCACTTGATGTCCTTGTATTGGCTAAGATCTCTTCCCATGTAGATGAGGCAGTGGTTAAAATGAAAGAGGAACAGACATTCATGCAACATAATGTCACTATCTCTTCAGATAAGCTGGATGCAATCAAGCAGGAGGTGTATGCTGGCCTCAACCTAGATCTTAGTAATCTAGTGGATAAAACTCTTGTAAGCTATAACAGACGCATATTTTCTGTTGAATCTACATTGGCTACTTTAGAGTCATCCATGATAGACCTTAAAAACTCTTTCCAGCCTATCCAGTCCAACCTGGCAAGATTAAATGACCGTTTTGAACAGCAGGCTTTGAGCAACCAAATTATTGTCTTTGGGGTGAAAGAGGAGACCTCCATTGAAAACACTGAGAGTCAATTCCTGTCACTATGTGCTGGGAGATTTCCTGACATACCAATTATTCAGTCTCATGTTGTATCAGCCAAAAGAATTGGTAAACCATCTGCAAAACCCAGACACATCGTTGTTGAATTTTGCAACTTACAAGTTCGTCAACTACTTCTCAGACAAAAGAAGGATTTGAAAGGATCAGGGCTTATATTCTCTGAGACACTTACAAAACAACGCTTACAGCTTCTTTCATATGCCAAGTCAAAGCTTGGCTTACGTAATGTTTGGTCCAGTAAAGGTGATATCCTGTATAAAACCCAATCTGGAAGAGTGGTTAAGTTTAATAATCAGAGTGAAATTGATTTATGTGCTGCAAATGTAGAAAAATTAAAGTGATGGATTTATATTTATTTTCTTATAATATATTGAATTATTTGTGTAGGGATTTACTTGCTATTCTTAAAATATTCCTCTATTATTCTTTACTGTCCTCACATAATTTAGACAGGTACCATACTACACTTTGTACCAATAGTTTGGATGATATGTCTCTTCCCACTAATATTACTTTATGTTTGCTTGTGATTCTGTCCCCTTCAAGTTGTCTGATTTACATTATATTCTTGTCGTGTCATTATACTTGTAACCCCCATAATATGAAGTGGTCACACATTATAGTTTGTGCTAATAATTATAATAATATGTGCCTTCCCACTGATTTTTCTTTATGTTTGTTTATGATCCTTTCACCATCATGTAGCTTGGCTTCTATAATACTTTTGTCATGTCAGCACACTTGCAGCTCATATAATTTTCACTGGTCCTATATTGCATTTTGGGCAAATATTATGAATCATATATCCCACAGTTATTTATTTATTTATTTTTATGTTTGTTTGTGATCCTATTACCTTTATGCAGGCTGATTTCTTTCATATTTTTGTCAATTCAGCATAATTGCAGCTCATATAATCTTGACTGGTTCCACATTATACTTGGGGCCAATATTTTGATGAATATGTGCCATGCCACTATTATTTCCTTATCTGGGTTGGTGATCCTATCACCTTCCTGTAACCTGAATTCTATCATATTTTTCTCATGTCAGCACACATGCAACTTGCATAATTTTGACTGGTCCCATATTATATTTTTGTTCAATATTTTGAATAATATATGCCATCTCATTGATATTTCTTTATCTTATTTTTTGATGCTATCACCCTTGTGTACCCTGAATTCTATCATATTTTTGTCATGTCAGTATATATGCAGCTCTCATAATTTCTTACTACCCATAGTATACTTTGGGCTAATATTTGGAATAATATGTGTCATTCCATTGATATTCATTTATATTTGTCTGTAATCCTATCACCTTCAGGTAGGCTGACTACTATTATATATATATATTTTTTTTTTCATGTCAGTTACAGCTTACATAATTTTCTGGTCCAGCATTATAAATTGGGCCAATACTTTGATTCTACTTTCATTCTACTGATATCTCTTTATGCTTTTTGTGATCCTCTCACCTTCATGTAGCCTAACTTCTATTATTTTTTTGTCAGTCCAGCACACTTGCAGCTCATGTAATAGTAACTGGTGTCACATTATACTTTGGTCCAATACTTTGGATAATTTGTGCCATCCCACTTATATTTCTATGTGTATATTTATTATGTGTGATAATTATGGGTGAATTCTCTTTTCTTTTGAATTCTTCTATTCTTAATTCGGTTATATTTGATCAACCAATTAGGGCTGGTAAACAAGAGACTCGCATGCTTGACCCTCTCCTTGAATCTATGGTTAATTCTAGCTGTAATTATCACACTACCATTGTTTACTGTAACACAATTAATCCATCACTGTCATTAAATCGTAGTTTCAATGTATTTTGTTTGAATGTGAATAAAATGGGAGACCAGTGTGACAGTCTGCAATCGTGTTTGTGGTCTGATAATTCTGTGCCCTTTTGATGTAAAAGATTTAACAGAAGCATGGCGATCTGATGGTGAAAATTTTACAGCCTATGATATGCATGGTTATGTTGCTGTCCATATCCCCAGAATGGTAACAAAGTGCTCAGGAGGTATTTCCTTATTTATAAAGTCTGATATTGAGTTTAGAAGAAGGTCTGACCTTGAATCCTTGTTTACATCAGTAGTGTCAAATAGTAGGACAGTTTATTCTATTGTTATTGATCTGAAAAGCCAGTTTGCATGTGACACTGTTTGTTTGTTTTATAAGCCCCCTCCTTTTCCAACACATTTGTTCTGTGATTTGCTTGATCAACTTTCTTGTGTGGGATCTTTCTCTAAAAACGTATTTGTGTTTTGGGAGATTTTAATTGTAATATGTTAAATATTGGATCAAGTGCTGATTGTGACCATCTCTTTGATGTGCTTTCTTCTGCTGGTCTACTTCCTTCAATTTTTTTTCCTTCTCGTGTTGACCCTACTAGAAATTCTGCCACTTTAATAGACAATATTTTCATTTCTCATTCTTCTAATTTGAAGTTTACTTCTGGTCTTGTTTTCACTGATCTTTTTGATCATTTCTCCATTTATATATCACTTTTTGTGCCTCAAGCTGAGATTGCTGTGAATGAGCAGGGTGAATCTTCTTTTAGAACTTCCACAGATAAAGAAATTTCTAATTTAATACATAGTGTTCAGAGTAATGATTGGTCTAGTGTTCTTGAAGCTAATGATGTTGATTGTGCAACGAATTTATTTTTGTGTCGTATGGGAGCTCTGTTGGATAAGCAATTTCTTCTTAGAAAGAGGCCAAGGAATTCCATACCCAAATGTCCATGGATGTCTAGAGGTTTGATCAATGCTACACATATGAAGGCGTCTCTGTTCAAGGTTGCATGTAAAAGTAAGACACAGGATGATGTTTTGAAGTATAAACTTTATAAAAATGTGCTATCTTCTTCAGTACGTGCAGCCAAAAAGCTATATTTTTCGCGTTGAATTTATGAGTGCAAGAGGAATTTGCAAAAGGTTTGAAATGTCGTTAATGAAGCTCTTTCCGACAAGAAACTTAAATAGTCCCCCCCTTGTAGCTACAAGTAGGCTTATGAATCTTTCATGGACAAAAATTCTTCGGCAGCCGCCGTCAATTCGTATTTCACCTCACTTCCTTCATATCCCAATCCATCCTACAGCAGAGTAAGTAGTTTTCCCTTAGCAGAAAAGTCATTTTTCCTTTTTCCATGCAGTGATACCGAAATTTCTAACATTATTTCTCAGCTTTCAAGTAGCCGTTTAGTTGATGGTTTTGGTTTGAGCTGTAATGTTCTTAAAACAATCGGTCAGTTTGTTTCTAACCCCATCTCACACATAACTAACCTCTCTCTTTCTTCTGGTGTTTTTCCTCATTTATTTAAAGTTGCTAATGTTGTACCTTTGTTTAAAAAAGGTGATTCATCTCTAATTTCAAACTATAGACCTATTTCTCTCCTCCCTGTAATTTCTAAGGTTGTTGAAAAAGGAGTGTATTGTAGACTCTCTTCATTTGTATTTAGTACTAATACAACTGCAGGTAATTCTTTCATAACTAACCATCAGTATGGCTTTCGTCCCAGTTTTTGTACCTTGCATGCACTTTCAGATGCAACAGAGTTTGTGCGTGTTAACCTTGACAAGGGCATGTGTGTTTTGGGTCTATTTCTTGACTTTTTAAAGGTATTTGATATAGTCGATCACTCTGTTCTTCTGTCTAAATTATCTTTATTTGGAGTGCATGGAGTCCCACTTGAATGGTTTAGGTCTTACCTCTCAGGGATATCTCAGTATGTTTCAGTTAATGGTACTTCTTCCTCTTCCTTGCCTATTGTGAAAGATGTCCCACAGGGCTCTGTGCTTGGACCACTTTTGTTTTTAATTTTTATTAATGATCTTGTTGATGGTCTTCATCCCCTTGTGCACCCTATTCTTTTTGCTGACGACAGTAACTTTTTCATTACTGCAGTGGACCTGCCATCTGCCATTTCCCTAGCTCAAGATCTTCTTGATAAAGTAAAAGATTGGTGCTGGTCAAATGGTATGACTCTTAACAGCCAAAAAAGTGCCATTGTACACTTTAGAACCCCTTATCGTATGAGAGACGCAAGGGAACCAACCATCCTGACCTATGGGAATGATATTATACCGCAAGCTACTATAGTGAAATTTCTTGGTGTGTATCTTGACTGTTTTCTTTCTTTTAAACCCCATATAACTCATACCCGTTCCCTCGTCCTCCGCCAATCTTTAATATGTTATACAGGGTTAACTCATTTCTTCCCCCAGATGTTATGCTTTCCCTTTATTAAGCTTTTTTTCCTTACTTTTCTTATTGCTGTTCTGTCTGGGGTAGTACTAATAAATCTCTTCTCTTCTCACTTCAAAGAGCCCAAAATAGGGTAGTGAAGGCTACTTTTCTTCTACCTTGTTTTTATCCTTCCTTATCTTTATAGTGATACAGAAATAGCTCCGTTGGATCGTATTGTGCGTAAAAGTTACCTTTATTTAGCACATTCTGCTTTTCTAGGTACACTTTCACCATCTCTGCAGCAGTTTTTCTTTCTGTCAGCCTCAGGTAGGTACTCTTCTTTTTTACGTAGCTCTTATCGCAGGTTCATTTTATCTAAGCAATCATCGACAGCAACTCAGAGGTCTCCTGTTTATCACTATATTTTATTTTGGAACTCCATCCCTCCTGATGTCCCTCTATCTCTTTCTGCAAAGGCACTTTCCCACTGGGTATTTCCAGGATAGTATTTTCCCCCTTTTTCTTCTTTTTTTTTGCATTCCATCCACATTTATAGTATTTTTTTTCATTCAATATATTTCTCTGATTATTTTTTTCTTTTTATTTGTTTATATTTAATCCTATTTCCAATCTCTTCTTCGTTTATATATATTTTTTTTTCAGTTATTTGTGAAGTTTCCTATTAATTCTCCTATTTTCATAAATTTCTCTTATCCAATTTTTTTTTTCTTTTTTTTTCTATTTTTTATGTGCTTTATAATAGTGTCTTATTTGTTTTGTTGGCCCTTTACAAGATGAGCTTCTTGGGCGTGTATAAATTTTAAGTTTGTAATTGTTCTGTTTTTTTTAGTATTAATTAATTGTTCTGTTTTTTTTTAATTGTTCTGTTTTTTTTTAGTATTAATAAATTGATTGATTGATTGATTGATTGATAGTATAACTTTTCCTATCTTCTAAGGGAAAATTTAGAAGTGAACTTTAAATTTTTTATGTCTTGGCGAACTTAAAACTGAACTGGAAGCTTTTTAATTTCTCTGGTGAAATTAGAATTGAATTGTGCTCTTTAGTAAAATTCAGAAGAAAACTTGAACCTTTCTCTCTTCTATGAAAAATTTGGATCAGTAACTTTAAATTATTTTTCTTACATCTCTGACCTTTTTAATAGATATTCTGAACGTTTGACGTTCTAGCATACCCTAAAAATAATGAACACTTAACAAAATAATGCATAAGATATTTTTAATGAAATAACGATATGTAGAATATTAATATAAAAATACGTTAAATACATTATTATACATTATTAGTACACTTGCGCTTCACTTTCCATCAATTCATCTTTATATTCATTGATGATATTGTCTGCTAATGTCCTTTTTATTCTGCCTGCGATTTCACTGTCTATTGTCACATTATTTTTACATAGATAGCAGTTTTGGCACATTGACATGATAAGATTTATGATGTTGATGCAGCTGTATGCATGTCTTCTTTTTCCTTTTGCTTTCATTCGAATGCTAACACCGGAAAGATCACTTTGGCTCTTTAAAAGGGCACTAGAACTTCAGATTACCAATCAAATGAGTAACCTCCGATGTATATACAACCACCCTTTCTATAAAAACATTATATCTCCCCGGGGTAAAACTTACAACCCTTACCCTGAGAGCGGTGGGGGTGGGTTTTTTTCCTAAAAGACATAATTTTCGGACTCTTCAACTACAATGAACAAAGTTGCTATCTCCAAATTTTGATTGGATATCTGTGGGGGAATGATGAGTGTGGGGAGAGGGGGGGGGCTGGTTGCTCTCAAATAACTTTCAACTCTTAAAAAAGGTACTATAACTTTCAATTTAAAATCAAATGAGCCCCATTTGAAGTTTCAGTGGCCACCCATTCCATTAAAACTTTTTATGACCCCTGGCCTGTACTTACAACCCTATCCCCAGGGCACTGGGAGTTGTGTTTTTTGGACTTTTTGAGCAAAATCGCTATTTAACCAATTTAATCGGATTCGTTTGATGAAGAGGGATAATCGATGGGGGGATAGCTACCCTCCATCACTTTTCATTCTTAAAAGGGAACTAGAACTTCAAATTTTTAACAAAATGAACCCTTGCCTTGAGGGCTGTGGGGTTGTTGTTATAGTGGTAGGTTACAATGCCACCAGTATTGGCGTGGTAATGTACGGATGTCACCACTTATTGGAGGGAAAAGCCCCGGTGGCACCAAATTATAATGGAATGCCCGCGTCTACCACACCGGTTCTGTAAACATCGGGTTTGGTAATACCCAATTTACAGTATACCCTGCCCCAGGGTATGATAACGTGATCGAGCGGTCAAATGGCCAATTTCTAAGGCCAAGGCTACCCACCCTGGGTTACCGTTAATTTCTAACTAACTCCTTGGAGGTAACGAACCCCCCTGTCAATGTAATAATGACGGTATCCCGTAACTCTGTTCCTACCCTGTCTGGGTTCCGGGAAAATTAATACACAGTTTGTAGAAAATATCTTACTTGTATTCTTCCAAATGGTCACAACAAACATATCTATAAATTTTCATTACGAACTCCCTATACGGGGTCTCAAAGTAGACTACTCAAAAATAATATTCTGTACAGCAACTTTTCATAGGTTTGGACCTTCACTTCGCCCAGCCAATACTCTCAATCCCCATTCAAAACCCATTCAACTTTTTCTTAACTTTACCTTTCAATAACTCAGGCCAGGAAGTCCAAAATAGAATTTAGTTCAAAGCTTACTTATTGCAAAAGCATCTAACTTAGCAACCAGAATTCAACTTAGGATTAAAAATTATCTTATAGGCAAATGTAATTACAGAAAAGAAAATGGGTTATTTATCTTAAAAGAAAAGAAACAGGGGTGGAACCCCGACACCTCCCCCCGTAAGATAAATGACCACCCTGCGCAACGCTGGTCCACCCTTACAAATATAACACTTAACTTTAACTTCACAAAATCCCTTTGTCTTCTTTCTTCCACCAGTGCCTGTACTTCCACCGCTTGGCTCAGGATCTGGTGTTATCCACACGTCTCTACCGTAGAACCACCATGGTTTCTATAGTATAGCATTCGCATTAGGTTTTGAAAGTTGAAGTTCCCAAGATTCGTAGAAAATGATCGTGCGCAGCACAATCAAAAACTTTTCTCACTCTCGCAAATTTTCATTTAAGAGGAACAGAGAATCAGTTTCTGGCACATTTAATGATGCCAGCCATCATGAAATATTGGCCGCACTAGCCTCTTAATTTTCATCTGTGAAAACAACCCCACATCTCAATAAAAAAGTAAATTGCCCCTTGGCATAATTTCAAATAATTTAAGGCCGAAAATGCAAAGGCATGTGAAAACGATAAGGGTACTGGGAATGAAGTAAAATTTTGAGCGAACAATGAATCGCCTTTTCTCTGGGTTTCCTCCCCTGGGATAATCAAATGAAGAATATGCGTTGATGCTAATTGAAGATGAAACTTAGATACTGAATATGGTTTGCCAAAAATGATTGTCGATTCCCACGAAGAATAACAACTATGGATAAGGTCACTGGACAAAGGTTTGGGTGAAATGTGAAGTGACTGGGAGAGACTATCCCCAAAGGACTCCAGATCAGAGAGGCAAAATCTCCGTAAATGGATCACAACTTGTCCGCCAGTTGTGCATTGAGGAAAAGGGCTATCTTTCGCGACTTCCCGCAGGGGATCTTCCCCAAGGGATTCCTCCTCCTCATAAAGGATCAACATATCTTTTTAGTTGACAGTACTAATCTCAGATTCCTTTTCAAGTTTTTCCAATCCAACCCGACATTCAATGTCTCCCAACTTTTCCCCAACCCGTTGTAGGTCGTTCATCTCTATTTTGTTACCATCTCGTTTTATTCCCCATGGGTCTTGGGCCTCTTTATCCCCCCTATTATTTACGTTATCAAGGCACAGCCCATCCAACTTTTTATTTTTCTCCCAACTATTTATGTTATCAAGGCACAGCCCATCCGACATTTTTTCATTTTTCGCCAATGCAGGCTGAATCTCCAAATTTTGTCTCTTTTTTGCATTTAGTTGTTCTTTTTCACTTTTCTCAATTTTTTCCATGGCACAAAATAATAAATCATCGTTAAATCTGATTTGGACTCCAGTGTCCACCATGTTTGACTGCATTACTTCATTGTAGCCCCGTTTAATATCTCTTTTCTCCCTCTTAGTTTTCTTTTCTTTTGTAGTAGCATTAAATAAATCGTCATGAGATCTGAATTGGACACCAGTGTCCATCTTTGACTGCCTTTCTTTATTGTAGTTTCGCTTTGCATCTTTTTTCTCTCTTTTAGTTCGCTTTACTTTTACCGCAGAAACAAATATTTCGTTATCAAATGGGAACTGAATTCCGACATTTGGTTTTTCATATTGTACTAAAATTTCTCGAACTTTGCAAGGAAAAGCGCGTACAATAAACTTCGTCTCCTTTTTCTCTGGTACAATCAGTGTTTAATTTTGGCAAATTTTTTTCGGCGTCTCGCACTCGTCAAAGATGTTCTCAAGTTTTCCATTTTCTGGAAATTTTCCCGAAAAATCCTTCTCGCGCGTCTTATTTTCACTATTATGTTGTCTTTTTACTTCCGCATCCCATTTTTATCAATTATCACCATTTTGAACACGAGTATCAAGTATTTCATTTTTCCGACAGGGTGGCAAAGCCTCCCAATTTGTTTTATGGGCCGGTCCACCTCCCCCCGTAGTCAATGAAGTTGTATATTTTTCCGTCGTAGTGTAATTTTGTAATTTTCCCACTGCTAAAGAAGTCGCTTTTAACGATAGGAGACTTCCGATATCCCCGAAGTCTCCTCCTACTAAAACATCCACTGCTAGAGTTGGTACTAAGCCTACTTTTATCGTTTTTCTCTGGACCCTACCGTCCTTCTTTGCAATTTCTATTCTTACCCAAGCAGACGGGCATGGGTGCTTGTCTCCACAATAACATAATGTTGTAATTTTATTTCTATGGTCTATCTCCGTTCTATTAATTAGGTCAGTTCGCAAATAGGTTTGGTCACTGCAAGAAACAATTGCCATTTCAACTACTTCCCCGTTCAATTTTCCGTATATTTTATGCGACTCTGCAAATGCGTAATTTTTTTCCTTATAATGGGTCATGGCTCAGGCTGTCGTTTTATGTGGTTTTTGGTCATGTTTACTGGGGTAGTTTCTTGCAAAATGCCTCTTGGTACCACAGTTATAGCAAGTTAATTCTCCTTGCGCTGTGTTATAGTGCCTATTTTGTTATACTCTCTATATTGAAATATGTATGTCTCCTCAACTTCCTCTCTTATTTCGGTCCACCTATTTGCCATTTCCGCCATTTCTTCACTTGTTTTTGAGTTCTTTTCTTTCAAATATATTTTCAATTCTCTGTGGGTATTTTCTAAAAATTGTTCCATTACTGTTTTATCTACTATTTCCGTTATCTTTTCTTTTATTTCTTCCGGGTCTTCAAACATTCCATAATTTTCTAACTCTAGCCATTTTAAACACATATCTTTCAATTTGTACCCGAATTCTTTATAAGTTTCATTGTCTCGTTTTCTTTCGCTTCTAAACCTCCTTTGAAAGTGCTCGGGGGAGAGTTGAAACTTTTCAAAAATGGCTTGTTCTAGTCTTTCAAAATCTTTTGAGTATAGTGCATTGGTAATGCTTTATATGTAGTTTGTGCTTTGGGGTTAAGGAGGGGCTGTATTCTTGTCACCCAATTTTCTCTCGGCAATCCGCTTAATTCCGCCGTTTTTTCAAAATCGTATATGTATAAATGTACATCTTCATTTTCTTTCATTGGTTGTAGATTTACTGCCTGCATTACCTCTATTGTAGAGGATTTCTGAGGCTCTTAGGAATTTCTCCCTGCAATCATTTCCATTATGTGTTTTCTTTCCTCTCTGTCTGACTCCTCCTATTTTTCTTTGGCTACTCTATCTCTTTCTCTTTGTTCTCTATCTTCCTCCTCCTTTTTTTCTTCGGCTACTCTAGGCTATCTCTTTCTCTTTGTTCTCTATCTTCCTCCTCCTTTCGTTCTCTAGCTATTCTAATATTCTCTTCTCTCTGCTCTCTAGCTATCCTCTCTTTCTCTCTTTCTTTTCTATCTCTCTCTCTTTCTTTTCTATCTTTCTCCTCTTTTCGTTCTCTGGCTATTCTATCCCTCTCTCTCTTTCTTTTCTATCTTCCTCCTCCTTTCGTTCTCTGGCTATCCCCTCTTTCTCCATGAAATTTAATACATGTTGTGTTATATCTATTTGAGTACGCTTTCGCGAGCCCCTGCTGAACATTGAGCTTTTACTACTCCCTCTATTCGACCTACTTTGATTCTCTCTGCCATTATATCATTTTAATTCATTTTCTAAGCCCTTTCGTTCTATAATTATATTTTCTCTTACCCGCAACTCCTCTACATTTTGTACCTCATCTTAAGGGTGAGTTGGTTTTGTTTTACCTGTATTTTCATATAATGATTTTTCTTCATGTATTATCGCCACTGGTTCTTTTGTCTGGGTTTCTCTATCTGGGAATAATTCTTTCTGAATCTGCCTTAAACTCTTTTCTTCTTCCATGGTTTATACCGGAGATCGCTCTATTACTGATTTTGTTTTGAAGATTTCCCCTTCACACGTGTCAGAAATGTCTATTGCACCTCCTGAGCGATATACGGTTCTATCTGATGGTGTTTTTCTTAGGGTAATTCCAGCGGGAGTCGCATACAATTGTGTGTCTGAATTCGATTTTTGTTTTACCGCTTTAGATCTTGTCTGAATTCTCCGTTTGTCCGCCATTACTTCAAGGTTTACTTAACGTCTTCCGTCAAGATGAAGATCCTTTTACCAATGTCTGTTTTTATCCTTTCGTGTAAAATTGTTTCGTTTTAATTTGCCGATTCTATGTGGGTGGCGCAGCCTCCCTTGTCTCACAAGTTAATTATTCATGTGGTCTATTGATTCTTAAATTTTATTATTTATTATTATATAACTAGGCACAGCCCAGATAAAAAAGTTTCTCTTTGCGATTGTTTTTATGTGTAACCACAATAGGCTACTATGTAGGCTAACTCAACTTGTCTCTTCGAAAACGCAGAATTCTTTTACTATCAGGTTTACTGATAAGACCTTTCTTGTTGCCACCAGTGCTATAGTGGTAAGTCACAATGCGACCAGTATTGAAGTGGTAACGTACGGGTTTCACCACTTATTGGTGCAAAAATGGTGCTACACCACTTACTGGAGGGAAAAGCTTCCAGCAGCACTAAATATTATAATGAGATGCCCGCGCCTACCACACCGGTTCTGTAAATATTGGGTTTGATAATACCCAATTTACAGTATACCCTGCCCCAGGGTATGATAACGTGATCGAGCGGTCA
The DNA here is from genome assembly GCF_049724085.1 of Artemia sp. Qi Xiang Cuo. Classification (NCBI taxonomy): domain Eukaryota; kingdom Metazoa; phylum Arthropoda; class Branchiopoda; order Anostraca; family Artemiidae; genus Artemia; species Artemia sp. Qi Xiang Cuo. Next base: position 94,201,194 of record NC_142796.1, read on the forward strand.
AATTGCCAATTTCTAAGGCCAAGGCTAGCCGCCCTGGGTTACCGATAATTTCTAACTGTGTCCTTAGAGGCAACGAACCCCCTTATCAATATAATAGTGACGGTATCTCTTAACTCTGTTCCTACCCTGTCTGAGTTCCGGGAAAATTAATACACAGTTTGTAGAAAATATCTTACTCTTATTCTTCCAAACGGTCACAACAAACACATCTATAAATTCCCATTACAGACTCCCTATATGGGGTCTCAAAGTAGACTACTCAAAAATAATATTATGTACAGCAACTTTTCATAGGGGTGGATTTTCACTTGGACCAGCCAATCCTCTCAATCCCAATTCAAAACCCATTCTACTTTTTCTTAACTTTACCTTTCAATGACTCAGACCAGGAAGTCCAAAAAAGAATTAAGTTTAAAACTTACTTATTGCGAAAGCATCTAACTTAACAACCAGAATTCAACTTAGGATTAAAAATTATCTTATAGGCAAATGTAATTACAGAAAAGGAAATGGGTCATTTATCTGAAAAGAAAAGAAACAGGGGTGGAACCCCATCAGTTGTCATGCTCAAAGACAAGATTTCCTGACCTTTTCAACTATGTTGAACAAAATGACCAAAATGTTGATCAGAAGTCTTTGGGGAAATGATGGGCGCGGGGCAATTCTCCCTTCGATTACTTTCGACTATTAAAAAGGGCACTAGCTCGCTCAATTTCCAACTGAATGAGTCCATTTTGAAGTTTCTGCAGCAACACTTTCTAGAAGAACCTTTCTAGATGTCCCCAGGGTATAACTCACAACCTTAGCCCCGAGGGCTCTGGGGGGTTGGCATCCTCAAAGATATAATTTCTGAACCCTTCAACTGCGGCGAACAAAATGTTTATATCAAAATGTTGATCGGAAGTGTTGTGGGAAATGAAGGGCGTGGGGGGAGGCATTTGCCCTCCGATCACTTTGGAAAATTAATAAGGGCACTAGCCCTCTCCAATTGAATGAGCCCTTTTTTAAGTTTCTATGGCAACACTTTCTACAAAAACTTTATATAACTCTGGTCAAAAATACAACCCTTGCCCTGAGGGCTTTAGGGGGGTTGTCATCTTCAAATACAAAATTTCCGGACTTTTTAACTACGTTGAACAAAATGGCTATCTCAAAATTCTGATTGGAAGTGTTTGGGGAAATGGTTGGCGTGGGAGGGGGTTAGTTGCCCTCCAATTACTTTTGATATTAAAAAGGGCACTAGTCCCTTCAATTTCCAATCAAATGAGTCCTTTTTGAAGTTTCTACAATAACTTTTTCGATACGAAGTGGCCTGGCCTAAAACCAAAAAAAAAAAAAAAAAAATTATACATTGTTTCTAAATCGTACTTTACTTAGGCAACGCTATTGTGCTGCCTAGGACAAACAATTCCAACAACTTTGAACATGCAAAAATGTTAACTTTGGCTTACCCAATGATATTGCCTCATATTTTGAGAATATTGAAAACCTGAGTTCAGTGGTTCAGTTACACGATGGTTCATTTGCATGGTGGTTCAGTTACACGTTGGTTCAGTTGCACAATGGTTCAGTTGCACGGTGGTTCAGTTGCACGGTGGTTTAGTTGCACGGTGGTTCAGTTACACGGTGGTTCAGTTGGACGGGGGTTCGGTTAAAGGGGGTTTAGTTAATTGGGGTTGAGTTGCACGGGGGTTTAGTTACACGAGTGTTTAGTTAAATGGGGTTCAGTTACCTGGTGGTTCAGTTACACGAGGAATTAGTTGCACAGGGGTTAAGTTATACAGGGGTTCAGTTGCACGGTGGTTCAGTTACACGGTGGTTCAGTTAAACGGTGGTTCAGTTACACGCCCACCGAATTTCCTCAAAATTTCACTATAATACCCTAGGCTTTTCTGGAGAACCAGAATCAAAGATGCTCTCTTGTCCAATAAATAATCCTTATTTCATAATAATTAATTTAAAAAAAACTTTCCTAAAAATAAGTTTTTCAAAGAAAAGTAAAGGCCATTTTAAACTTAAGCTCAGCAGATACAAATACCTTTTAAAATTCAAAAAAAAAACGACCAGAAATTACTATTAAAGCATAAAAAAAAAAAACGAACAGAAATTAAATAAACAATCATAGTAAAAACATACAACAAGTAATAATATAAATGAATAAATAGATTTTAAAGCGAGTAATGCTTAGATTGAATATGAAAATCAAGCTTAAAACGAAAAAAAAATATTTATCTATTGAAGTATAAATGACACTTGAAACGAACAGAAATTAAATAAACAATCAATGCAAACAGGCATAAAATAAATACTACTGTAAATTTATAAATAAATATTAAAACAAGTAAAGCTGAAATTACATATGTACGTCACGCTTGAAACGAAAAAAAATCACTACAAACAAGAGTTTGGGTATGACCTCCTTCTCTCACTGTAAAAGTATAAAACTTTAGTTTGTTTTTTTCATCGTGATATCGGTTAATTTGTATTTTTTTTGTTGTTGTTTGATTTCGTAGTGATGTTATTAATTTTTCTTTTATGTTTTCCATTACTCCGCAGTGTCATTTATAATGGTCATATGTGGGTCATAAATAAATTATTATTATTATTATTGGCACTTTACTGAATTAATTAAAAAAAATTTTCCACAAAATAAGTTTTTCAAAGAAAAGTAAAGAACTCCATTAAACAAAAAATGAGCAAAAATAAAATCAAATAATCTACCAATTTTGAAACTACGATAAATCAGCATCGATAAATAAATGAAACCCAAAACGAACAGAAATTACAATAAATAACCGAGTCAAACTCAAAACGAGCAAAAACTAACATAAGATGGGCACAAAACCCCTTCGCCTTCCCAAGGCCAGAACAAAATTTTACTTTACTGAAAAAATACAAATGAATTTACATTGTCAGTTTAATATACATATACTGATATTTAGTAATCAAAATGTTAATATTATTTGATTTATTTAAAGTTATGATTTAAAGTTATAAGAGTAAAAATATTTATATTTTTTTCAGTTAAGTGCAAATTTTGTTCTGGCCTTGGGAAGGCAATTTTGTACCCAACTTATGTTAATTTCTGCTCGTTTTGAGTTTGACTCGGTTATTTATTGTAATTTCTGTTCGTTTTGGGGTTTCATTTATTTATCGATGCTGATTTGTGGTAGTTTCAAGCTTGGCAGAGTAATTGATTTTATTTGTGCTCATTTTTTGTTAAATGGAGTCATTTACTTTTCTTTGAAAAACTTATTTTGTGGAAAAAGTTTTTTTAATTAATTTTTGTTCGTTTTATATTGACATAGTCTTTTCAGGGAAAAAGAAAATAATACTTTAAATCTTTTCATTTTTAATGAATTAATAGTTTGGCCTGCTATTTGCAGGCTAGGGAAAAATTTTCAGGAATTTTTAACAACATAAAGCCTTTTAAAAATCTGGACACAAATAATAGTGTTTAATTTAGTTTCATACCTCCTCTAGTTGACCTGTAGTGTAAAACTTGATACCATTCGCAAAAAAATTTGTTTACTTTCTTTGATAGCTTGAATACACTTACGCTATTTTGATTTGGTGAAATTTTAACAGCAGAAGTAGCCCCGAAAGTTCGAACATAGTACCCTCAGTCGCTCTTGGGATATTGCTGAGATGCCTTATTGGGAATTAACATTAACACAGTTTATTTTGATTTGATCTTAAGGAAAAATTTAGTTTTTAAACATAATGGGCAAATGAGAGAGTGGGCGTGGGAGGTTGGGAGTGGAAGGGGAATTAGTTGCCCTCCAACCACTTTTGACTATTAAAAAGGGCATCAGTCTTTTCTATTTTCAACCGAATGAGTACTTTTTCGAAGTTCCCTCGACATCTCCTTCGATACGAAGTGCCCTGGTCTAAACAACAGCAACAACAAAAAATATCATTAATCACTTTCGACTATTAAAAAAGGTACTAGCCCTTTGAATTTCAAATAGAATGAGCCCTTTTTCAACTTTCTACGACAAAGATTTCTATAAAAACCTTATATGCCCAAAGGGTATATCTTATAACACTTGCCCTGAGGGTTGTGAGGGAGTGTCCTCCTCAAAACATATTTTCTATCTGAAAATCAACTACGTTGAACAAAATGGTTATCTCAAAATTTTATTGGATGTGTTTGGCGGAATGATGGGCGTGGGGGGGGGGCGAGTTGCTCTCCAATCACTTTTGACAATTAAAAATGGCACTAGCCCTTTGAGTTTTCAATCGAATAAGCTTTTTTTGAAGTTTCTACAACAACGCCTTCTTTAAAACTCTTATATGCCCCCAGGGCATAACTTACAACCCTTGCCCTGAGGATTGTGGGGGAGTGTCCTCCTCTAAAATATAATTTCTATGTGGAAATCAAGTACGCTCAACAAAATGGCTATCTCAAAATTTTGGGGGAATGATGGGCGTGGGGGGGGGGGGCTAGTTGCCATCCAATCACTTTCGAATATTAAAAAGGGCACAAGCCCTTTTAATTTCCAATTGAATGAGCCTTTTTTGAAGTTTCCACGACAACACCTTCTATAAAAACCTTATATGCCCCCAGGGCATAACTTAAAACCCTTGCCCCGAGGGTTGTAGGGGAGTGCCCTCCTCAAAGCATATTTTTTATCTGAAAATCAACTACGCTGAGCAAAATGGCTATCTCAAAATTTTGATGGATGTGTTTGGGGAAAAGATGGGGCTGGGGGGGGGGTTTAGTTGCCCTCCAATCACTTTCGACTATTAAAAAGGGCACTAGCAATTTGAATTTCCAATCGAATGAGCCTTTTTTGAAGTTTCCACGACAACGCCTTCTATAAAAACCTTATATGCCCCCAGGGCTTAACTTAAAACCCTTGCCCCGAGAATTGTGGCCGAATATTGTGGCAAGCTATCTCAAAATTTTGATTGGATGTGTTTGGGGGAATGATGGGCGGGGGGGGGGGCTAGTTGCCCTCCAGTCACTTTCGACTATGAAAAAAGGCACTAGAAGATTGAATTTCTAATCGAATGAGCCTGTTTTGAAATTTCTACGACAACGCATTCTATAAAAACCTTATATGCCCCCAGGGCAAAACTTAAAACCCTTGCCCCGAGGATTTTAGGGAGAATGTCCACCTCAAAAACATATTTTCTATCGGGAAATCAACTACGCTGAACAAAATGGCTATCTCAAAATTTTGATTTGATGTGTTTTGGGGAATGATGGGTGTGGGGGGAGGCTAGTTACACTCCAGTCACTTTCGACTATTAAAAAGGACACTAGCCCTTTGAATTTCCAATCGAATGAGCTTTTTTTGAAGTTTCTACGACAACACGTTCTTTAAAAACCTTATATGCCCCCAGGGCATAACTTAAAGCCCTTGCCCCGAGGGTTGTGGGGGAGTGTCCTCCTTAAAAACATATTTTCTATCTTGAAATCAACTACGCTGAACAAAATTGTTATCCTCAAAATTTTGATTGGATGTGTTTGGGGGAATAATTGGCGGGGGGGGGGCTAGTTGCCTTCCAATCACTTTCGACTATTAAAAAGGGCACTAGCTCTTTGAATTTCCAATCGATTGACCTTTTTTTGAAGTTTCTACGACAACGCCTTCTTTAAAAACCTTATATGCCCCCAGGGCATAACTTAAAAACCTTGCCCAGAGGGGTGTGGGGGAGTTTCCTCCTCAAAAACATATTTTCTATCTGGAAATCAACTACGCTGAACAAAATTGCTAACTCAAAATTTTGATTGGATGTGTTTGCGGGAATGATGGGCGTGGAGGGGGGTACCCTCCAATCACTTTCGACTATTAAAAAGGGTACTAGCCTTTCAAATTTCCAATCGAATGAGCATGTTTTGAAGTTTCTATGACAACGCCTTCTATAAAAACCTTATATACCCCCAGGGCATAACTTAAAACCCTTACCCTGGGGGTTCTGGGGGAGTGTCCTCCTCAAAAACACATTTTCTATCTGGAAATCAACTACGCTGAACAAAATGGCTATCTCGAAATTTTGATTGGATGTGTTTGGGGGAATGATGGGCGTGGGAGGGATCTAGTTGCCCTCCAATCACTTTTGACTATTGAAAAGGGCACTAGAACTCTCAATTTCCAATCAAATGAGCCCCTTTTGAAGTCTCTACGACGATTTCCATATGAAGTGCCATGCTCTAAAGTAAAAAAATAATATATGGTACATTGTGCCAACATTGTTCTAATATGCCCTCAGGGCATAACTTAAAACCCTTGCCCCGAGGGTTGTAGGGGAGTGTCCTACTCAAAAAGATATTTTCTATCTGTAAATCAACTACGCTGAACAAAATGGATATCTAAAAATTTCGATGGGATGTGTTTGGGGGAATGATGGGCGTGGGGGGAGGGGGGCGAGTGGCCCTCCAATCGCTTTTGATAATTAAAAAGGGCAGTAGCCACCCCAATTTCCAATCGAATCAGCACTTGTTGAAGTTTCTACGACAACCCCTTCGATACGAAGTGCCTGTCGGAGAAGAAAAAAAACATTGTGGCCACATCATTCTTTACTTAGACAGCGCTAGCGTGCTGCCTATGAAACCAATTTTATGACATATATTTTCTTTTGTACTTAATTTTGAAAATAAACATTAAAATTATAGTAACATTTTGAACTGATGAGCTTTCAGCAATTAATATCATTATGCTTCAAATATTCAATTGAATTTATTAGCTCTTTTTAAAGTTGCTTAAGATGAATATAGTTTCACTAGAAGCAAGGATTTTGATACTGCCTCCTTACTTAACTGTAAATAAAAACCAACAGCCTACTGCGTCATTGGTTCTTAACTGAAAACAGATTATATTACGAATATTTTTTTTACTAGTTCTTACAGCATTGAAAATAGAAACAAAATTACAATGGGATAAATACTTGAACTGATGGATCTTTCAACAATAATATCATTATACATCAAATATTCAATTTGATGTTGTTTATACTTTCCAAGACTGTTCAAGATGTATATAGTTTTCAGTAAAGCGCCAATGACGCAGTGGGTTTTAGAGGTTTACAGTGAGAGAAGGAGGAAAAAAATAAATGGAGTGTGGGGGGAGGCCATCTGCCCTCCAATCACTTTTGACTCTTAAAAAGTGAATTACAACTTTCAATTTCCAATCAATTGAGCTCTCTAGGAAGTTTATACGAGCATTCCTTACATAACAACCATATATGTCCCCAGGGCGTAACTTACAACGCCTACCCCCGGGCAATGGGGGGCTGTGTCTACACCGAAGTTTTTTGTTATGAGAACTTTGAACTATTTTAAAAAAAATGTTTATCTCAAAATTTTTATCTGATGCATTTAGGTCATTGAGGAGGCGTGGGGGGGGCTAGTTGGCCTCCGATCTCTTTTGACTCTTAAATAGTGAACAAGAACTTTCAATTTCTAATCAAATGAGCCCTCTCCGAAGTTTATAAGAGCATCCCTTCCATAAGAATTATATATGCCCCTAGAGCATTACCCATAACGCCTGCCTTCGGGCCCTGGCGGGCTCCGTCGACACAGGAATTTTTTTTATCTTTTTTTTAATGAGATGGCTATTATAGAAGTTTTATCGGTTGGGCTTGGGGAAAGAAGGGTGTGTTGGGGAGGGGGGGGCTAGTTGCCCTTGGATATCTTTTGACTCTTAAAAATTGAACTAGAACTTTCAATTTCCAATCAAATGAGCCCCTCTTAAGTTTATACGAGAACCATATAAGAACCATATACGCCCCCAGGACAATACTTACAACGCCTATCTCCCGTACCCTAAGGGGAAATTTTTTTATCTAATTTTGAACAATTTCCGAAATCTAGCTATCTCAAAAATTGAAGTGGAGGGGTTTGGGGAAAAAAGAACGTGGGAGGGGGGCTAGTTGCCCTTAACTCTCTTGTCTCTTAAAAAGTGAACTAGAACTTTCAATTTCCAATCAAATGAGCCCTCTATGAATTTTATACGAGCATACCTTTCATAAGAACCATACATGCTCTTAGGGTATAACTTAGAACGCCTTCCCCTGGGCCCGGGGAGGTTGTATTGACACTGGATTTTTTCTTACCCGACCTTTGAACTATTTTTAACAAAATGTTTATCTCAAAATTTTCATCAGAAGGGTTTAGAAAAAGAAGATGTGGGGGGGGGCGGGGGCTAGCTGCCCTTGGATCTCTTTTGACTATTAAAAAGTGAACTCGAACTTCCAATTTCGAATCAAATGAGCCCTCTCTGAAGTTTATACGAGCATCCCTTTCATACGATCCGTATATGCCCCAGGGCATAACTTACAACGCCTGCCCCCAGGCCCTGGGGGGTTATGACGACACCTGAGTTTTTGTTATCTGACTTTTGAGCAATTTTAAACTTAATGGCTATCTCAAAATTTTTATTGGATGCATTTAGGGAAAAAGGGGTATGGGGGGCTAGTTGCCCTCCAATCGCTTTTGACTATAAAAAACTGAACTAGAACTTTCAATTTCAAATCAATTGAGCCATCTCGGAAGTTTTTACGAGCATCCCTTCAATAAGAGCCATATATTCTCCTAGGGCATAACTTACAACCCCTGCCTTCTAGCCCTGGGGGGCTGTGTCGACCCCGGAGTTTTCCTTATATGGTCTTTGAACTATTTAAAAAAAAAACTATCTCAAAGTTCTTATCGGATGGCTTTGAGGTAAAAAGGGCACGGAGAGGGGGGGGCTATTATTATTATTATTATTTATTTATAACCCGTCGTTACAAAAACACAAGACAGAGTACAATAAAGATAAAAAAAGGGACAAATAATACTTCAACGGATACAAACGAGAAAAACACTAAACTGACAAAAAATACGAAACATTTCTACACTTGACTACTGCTTGAGTAAGCTATGCCAGGGGTGGTTACCAATTTTACTGTTAAAACGGGAAATCTGATTTTAAATTATAAGAGTGGGATCTGCTAGTTTATACCTATTAATGAGGTATGTGTTACGTGTCCAGGGGGGGAGTCTTAAAAGGTACTTAGCATATTTAAAAAATATTGCTCGAAGTTTCTGTTTAGTGGTGCATGGAAATGTTCGCCAAAAAGGGCTCAGGTATAAAAAATGGGGCAATGCTAGTGCAGTATACAGCCGAGCAAGGATAAACCGGTTGAAGCTGAACTTCGTTGCAACCAATCTGCTGTATGCAAAACCGGTACGCTTTTCTAGATGTTGAATTAATAGCTGTCGTGTGTGTCTCATTGTATTACCAATCGGTAGTCCAAGATAAATGATGTGATCTGCTGGCTTAATACTTGTCTGTCCAAGGTCTATGGTAGGTGGGACTTGGTTTTCGGGCCAATTAAACAGTAATACCTCTGATTTTGCAGCGCTAAATTCTAGGCCTATTGCAGCATATTTCTTTTGAAAAATAGCAAAATTGCATTCGATGCCACCAATATTCCGGCTCATATTGAAAATATCGTCAGCATAACAAAGAAGAGAAAGGTCAAGACCATCCAGAACACACGTGATTTGGTAATTTTCTTGTGCTGAAAGAACACTGTTATTAAAAGCCGGGGCAGAAGTAGGCCTCCATCTCTATGTGCCCTCCAATCTCTTTTGACTCTTAAAAAGTGAACTAAAACTTTCAATTTCCAATCAAACGAGCCCTCTTTGCAGTTTATACGAGCATCCCTTCCATAAGAACCATATATGCCGCCATAGAACAACATGCAATGCCTGCCCCCGGGCCCTGGGGGGTTGTGTTGACCCTGGAATTTTTGTTATATGATCTTTGAAATGTTTTTAACAAAATAGCTATCTTAAAATTTTTATTGGATACTTTTGGGAAAAAAAAGTTTGGGGGGGGGGGAGCTGGCTACCCACCAATATCTTTTGACGCTTAAAAAGTGAACTAGAACTTTCAATTTCCAATCAAATGAGCCATCTCTAAAGTTTATATGAGCAATCCTTCCATAAGAATCATATATGCCCCCAGGGCATAGCTTACAACTCTTGTCCCTGAAGACTGTTGGGGGAGTGTCCTGCTCAAGCATATAATTTCCAGAACTTTCAACTATATTGAACAAAATGGCTATATTAAAATTTTGATTGGATGTGTTTTTGGAAATTGTAGGTGGAGGGTGTGTTAGTTGCCTTAGAATCACTTTTGACGATAAAAAAAGGAACTGACCATTTTAATTTCAAGTCAAATGAACTTTTTCTGAAGTTTCTACGATAACGCTGTCTATACCTAACCTTATATGTCCCCAGGGCATAACTTACAACTCTTGCCCTGAGGGCTGTGGGAGGGGGGGTTGTCATCCTCAAAGACCTAATTTCCAGAACTTAAAACTACGATGAATAAAATGGCTATCTCAAAATTTTGATTGGATGTGTTTGGGAAAAAGGTGGGCTTGAGAGGGGGGTTAGTTGCCCTCCAATCACTTTCGACTATTAAAAAGGCCACTAGCTCTTTGAATTTCCAATCGAATGAGCCTTTTTTGAAGTTTATACGACGACGCTTTCTATAAAATCCTTATATGCCGCCAAGGTATATCTTACAACCCTTGCCCTGAGGGCTGTGGTGAAGTGTCCTCCTCAAAAAACATAATTTCTATCTAGAAATCAACTACGCTGAACAAAATAGCTATCTCAAAGTTTTGATTGGATGTGTTTTGGGAAATGGTGGGTGTGGAAGGGGTTTTAGGTGCCTTCCAATCACTTTCGACTATTAAAAAGGGCATAAGCCACTCCAATTTCCAAATTGAATGAGCCCTTTTCGAAGTTTCTACGACAACTTCTTCGATACGAAGTGCCCTGCTCTAAAGGAACAAAATAATAAATAATGCATTTTGCCAACATCGTTCTTATATTGCCCCCGGGCATAACTTAAAACCCTTGTCCTGAGGGTTGTGCGGGAGTGTCCTCCTCAAAAACATATTTTCTCTCTGGAAATCAGCTACGCTGAACAAAATGTATATCTCAAAATTTTGATTAGATAAGGGAATGATGGGGGGAATGATGGGCGTCGGGGGGGGGGCTAGTTGCCCTCCAATCACTTTTGACCCTTAGAGAGGGCACTAGAACTCTCCATTTCCATTCGAATTTTTCCCCTTTGAAGTTTTTACGACGACCCCTTCCATATGAAGTGCCTCTGGAAAAAAAAATAATAATAAAACATGGCCTTTACTATAGGCAACGCTATAGCGTTGCCTCTGATGGGCAAAATGCATAACTTATAGCTCTTGCCCAGGGGCTGGGGGAGGTGTGTCAACCCCATGAGGCATAGTTATTTGAAACTTGAGCTATTTTGAACAAAATGGCCATCGGAAATTTTTTAATTTAATACATTTAGGGAAAAAAGGACGCGAGCGGCCGGTTGCCCTTCGATCACTTTTGACTCTTGACAAGGAAACTGAAGCTTTCAGTTTCGAATCAAAGCTTATACGACCACCCCTTCAATAAAAATCTTATATGTTAATCAGATACAACTAGCACAATTTACAGTCCTTGCCCCGGGGGAGGAGGTTCAACTCCGAAAGCATAGTTATTTGACTTTTAGACTATTTTTAATAAAATGGCTAACTCAAATTTTGATCAGATGCATTGGGGGAAAAAAGGGCATGAGGGATGGGAGGCTGGTTTCCCTCCAATTACTTTCGACTCTTAAAAAGGACACTAGAGGTTTTGATTTTTAATCCAATGAGCCGCGTCCAAGGTTTATACAACCATCCCCTCCATAAAAAACTTATATAATGTTTTAGAGGTAATTACTTGGCAAGAAAAAAAAAGAAAAGAGAGAGAGAGAGAGAGATAGAGAAAAAGTAAAAAAAGACTGTCATCCTAATCCAGCAATTGAGACAAATTTGCACTTGAACGAGGTTTTGACCTTACTCATCTATCCAACTACCTAGGACCAAACGGTATAACCGTAACATCAACCGAATAGAAATGTCCAAATCCATGCAAAGTCGTCATCAATAAATGTAAGTCGTTGTAAATTTACAAGCAAAAGCACCTTAAATATAGTGAAATATTTCCAAGTAGTACCTTCCATTAGGGCTCATCAGAAGAATGATATGTTAACCATGGACAACTTGCATAACTTACAGCCCTTGCCCTAGGGGCTATTCAACTGCAGAAGTATAATTATTTGAACTTTGGACTATTTTGAAAAAGATAGCTATCTAATAATTTTGATTGGATGCAGTTGGGAAAGACCCTTTTCCTGAGGGCTAGTGGGATTTTTTATCCTAAAAGACATAATTTCCGAAGCTTTCATATACGTTGAACAAAATGGCTATCTCAAAATTTTGATTGGAAATATTTGGGGAAATGGTGTCGTGGGGGGTCATTTCCCTTCTGAGCACTTTTGACTATTAAAAAGGGCACTAGTCTTCTTAATTTCGAATCAAATGAGCCTTTTGGGAAGTTTCTACGACAACACTTTCTATAAAAAACCTTCTAAGCCACAAGGGCGTAACTTACAACCCTTGTCTTGAGGGCTCTGAGGGGGAGGGGGTTGTCATGCTCAAAGACAATATTTTCAGACCTTTCAACTACGTTGAACAAAATGGACAAAATGTTGATCGGAAGTCTTTAGGGAAATGATGGGCGTGGGGGGATTGTCCCTTCGATTACTTCCGACTATTAAAAAGGGCACTAGCTCACTCAATTTTGAATTTAATGAGCCCATTTTGAAGTTTCTGTGACAACACTTTCTAGAAGAACTTTATTTGCCCCCTGGGTGTAACTCACAACCTTAGCCCAGAGGGCTCTGGGGGGGGGCTGTCATCCTCAGAGATATAATTTCTGGACCCTTCAACTATGTTGAACAAAAAGTTTGTATCAAAACATTGATCGGAAGTGTTTGCGGAAATTAAGGGCTTGGGGGGGGGGGAGCATTCGCCTTCCGATCACTTTCGAAAATTAATAAGGGCACTACCCCTCTCAATTTCCAATTGAACGAGCCCTTTTTTGAAGTTTCTACGATAACACTTACTACAAAAACCTTATATACCTTCAGGGCCAAAATACAACCCTTGCCCTAAGGGCTGTAGGGGGGTTGTCATCTTCAAATGCAAAATTTCCGGACTTTTTAACTACGTTGAACAAAATGGCTATCTTAAAGTTTTGATTGGATGTGTTTGGGAAAAAGATGGGCGTGGGAGGGGGTTAGTTGCCCTTCAATTACTTTCGACTGTTAAAAAAGGCACTAGTCCTTTCATTTTCTAATAGAATGAGTCCTTTTTGAAGTTTCTACTCAACTCCTTCGAAACAAAGTGCCCTGGCTTAAAAAAAAAAAAAAAAAAAAAAAAAAAAAAAAAAAAAAAAATTGTGCCAGCATCGTTCTTTACTTAGGCAACGCTATTGCGCTGCCTATGACAAACATTTCCAACAACCTTGAACATGCAAAAATGCAAACTTGTGTTTTACCCAATGGTGTTGCCTCATATTTTTAGAATACTGAAAGACTGAGTTCAGTGGTTCAGTTGCACGATGGTTCAGTTGCATGGTGGTTCAGTTGCACGGTGGTTCAGTTGCACGGTGGTTCAGCTGCACGGTGGTTCAGTTGCACGGTGGTTCAGTTGCACGATGGTTCAGTTGCACGGTAGTTCAGTTGCACGGTGGTTCAGTTGGACGGGGGTTCAGTTAAAGAGGGGTTCACCAGTTACAATAAACCTTTAGGGTAAATGAATGAAACGCCTGATTAGCCATAACGACCCATTTATAGAACTGAAAGAGTGAAGATTAAGGTAATTTAGGCCATATGATAATGCTAGCTGAGCTCCACAATTAGCATAGCTTTCAATTCTTACAATTTACACATAACTCGCTCAGGCAATGCTCCGGCCTCATTCCTGACAGATGCAAGTCTAGGCTATGATGTTAATTCAATTTTGTTAACAAATTAAAGCCATGGTTTCTTATATAAATTATTGAAATTTTAAAAATGAATGGTTCAGTTGCATGGTGGTTCAGTTGCACGGTGGTTCAGTTGCACGGTGGTTCAGCTGCACGGTGGTTCAGTTGCATTGTGGTTCAGTTGCACGGTGGTTCAGTTGCACGGTGGTTCAGTTGCACTGTGGTTCAGTTGGACGGGGGTTCAGTTAAAGAGGGGTTCACCAGTTACAATAAACCTTTAGGGTAAAAGAATGACACGCCTGATTAGCCATAACGACCCATTTATAGAACTGAAAGAGTGAAGATTAAGGTAATTTAGGGCATATGATAATGCTAGCTGAGCTCCACAATTAGCATAGCTTTCAATTCTTACAATTTACACATAACTCGCTCAGGCAATGCTCCGGCCTCATTCCTGACAGATGCAAGTCTAGGCTATGATGTTAATTCAATTTTGTTAACAAATTAAAGCCATGGTTTCTTATATAAATTATTGAAATTTTAAAAATGAATTATTAAGAACTTCAGAGACATATGAAATCAAGACATTTTGGAGGAAAATAACAGAAAATTTACCTGGAGTTTGAGTTCTAACAATTCCTTGGGTTGCAACGCCAGGACGTACTAGAGTCTGAGGGGCAACACGAACAACATGAGTTTGTGCAGTATTTGATGATATCAACCTTAAAAATGATCCTGAAGTAGAGCCTATAGCCTGAACGGCTTGAGTGGCAACAGCGTTTACTGGAGTCCTAATTTGTAGGACTTGGCTAGAACTTTCTGCAGCTTTGAAAAAGATGTAAATTGATATTTCAAAACAATGCACACGATAGAACAGTAAACAAAAAAAAGTAAAGGGCGCTGCACTAAACTCTTTAGTCCAAACCAGTTGTGTCGATCCCAGTCTCATGACCCTTCAGCCCCGGAGTACAATAAGTACCAGCCATATTTTGCTTTAGAACAGTGAGTCCAATGATCAAAAAGGTCTCAGAATCAATCATCCCGTCATATCTACACCTACACAAAGGGAGGAGCGTCTCTGATACATGCTCCCACGAAAATTTATTGGAAAAGAAAACATCCTTTTGCATTTTCTGCTTTAACTCTATTAACTGTAAACCAAGTCAGAAAGTTGCCTCAGGTCGTTAGAGATACTTTATTTGATCAACTCTTGGCTTCTAACCACATTTTCTTTATTTTTCGCTTGTGTTTTGATTTATTGTGATCATCACTGTCGCTAGTCTTCTAATTACATATTTCTTTGCTTTTCACTTTCGTTTTTGATTCTTTGCGATCCTCGTTGTCACATGTCTTCTAACCCGATATATCTTTGTTCTCTGTTTTCATTACTATACACATTTTTTCAAAGCCCGTTGCTTTAGCTGCTCGGATTGGGCTTGTCGTACTTTGTGGTCCAGGTTCTTCATTTTAAGCAATGTGAATTTATTTTACTTGGGTTGCCCATTTCGTCTTGTCACGTTTGATGGTTCAGGTGGCTGGACAAAAATTTCTTGATATTCAAACTTAGAGCCTTTCACAACATTACTCTGGAGTTTCTTAATGAGATTGATTTTTCAAAAATAATTGCACACAGGAAAAAACCTATGGCTTTTTCTTTGTTGGAATAGCAAAAGACAAACCACAGGGAACCAGGCCAGGAAGGTAGTGAAATATTGCTCCAGACCCCAGAAAACCGACTTTCCGAAAGATATTTGTGTATATAATCTTGTCAAAATATAGTTATGATGCATCATCATGCATATAATGAAGTATTTTAATATTTCAGTTACTATGGGCTAGAGTTCGCTCTGTACTATAAAACAGTCAGAATCAATATATGAAAGCCTGCTGCATAGCCGTGTCGGGGTCTGACCTTGAAATTGGCTAAATAGTTGATGTTTTTTTCTTAAAACTTGCATATTGACAATTCTGGCCACAAACTATCTAAATGGATCAGAAATTCAAGAAAATTTTTATATTTTTACCAGGGGATATTTTTGCAGGATCTACGTCATATGAGGACTACACAAATGATTAAGTTTTGGTTACAGGTTACGCGCTTGCCTGATAACCGCCTGACGAAAGCGGCCTACACAGAGATGTTGAATTTTACCAAAAAGGTAGCATGACCAAAACAAGTTAAAGCACTGTTGGATAATACTGGTTTATCATGGGCATGGAATGAGGGGCAGGGTCCTCTAGGTAAACCTGAAGATTTCCTCGGTAAATTCGCATCGCGCCTTCGGGACCAAGAGATTCAGGTTTGGCTAACGGGTCTGGAAAAGTCTAGCAGCCTGCATTCTTATAGACAGATTAAAGATGTGTATGGGGAGGAGTTTTATTTGAAGCTGAACCTACCGTGGAGAACCCTTAAGTATTGGTTGCAGGCGCGGTAAAATTGCATACCACTGTGTAAAGGCAACTGGGAATCTTATGATGAGGATGGTTCGGGAAGTAGGCGTGCCTGCTCCCTTTATAGGGAGTTTGGGGATGGGATAGACCATTTTCTGAGTAGATGCCAAAGTTTGGCGAATTTTAGGGATAAATTTTTTCATGGGGATGTACCGCTGCTCCGGGGTGTTTTGGGGACTACTTCGAGGGACCTAATTATTGCGTTAGGGTGTTTTATAGAAAATAGTCTGATGGCGCGGAAAGAAGCTGTAGTCTATATTTGTTGAGTGTTATTGTTCTTTCCTTATTGTTTTTTATTTGTTTGTTTTTGTGTATATGGCCACTGGTTTTTAAGTACACGTATGTATGTATGTATGTATGTTACCAATAAAACGTATATAATCCCCATTTATAATGGGCTATATTGATCCTGTATGTAACTTTATTTACTTTCAATTCAAAAGCTGGAATTGTTGTTAAGACTCTAAAACTATTATTATATTTGATATCAATTATTTTCTGCTTCGATCTGACACCATTTTTAGTTTGTGTTTTTTTTTGTTTTTTTTTTTCTATACTGGTTGTTTACTATTGGCCGCGTTCATGTTTTGCTAGGTAGCAGCTATCGCTGCAGCCACGATAATTTATATCAAAATACAGTTTCTCGTAAAATATTGAGTTTATTCTAAAAACTAATTTTTCGTTAGTTGCAAAAAGTACTAGATATAGTAATTTCCTTTAAAATGAGCCATTAAACAGCTTTCTATGATGTTCCAGTGCCTTGCTAGCTATGGAGGGAAAAAATGGAAATAAGACGCTTTCGATACGGAATATCTGGTTGTAGCCACTACGGAAGTGGTTTCAGTCACCCAAAATGAACAGAAATTAAAATAAATAAAAGAGTCGAACTCAAGACGAGCAGAAATTTTAGAGTACGGTTCAAAACCCCTGTGGTTTTAAAAGCCAGAGTATAATTTGTACTTTACTGAAAAATGTTCAAATGAATGTGCATTGCCAGTTTAATACGCATATGCTGATATTTATTCCTTATATATTTTTAAATGAAACCCAAAACAAAAAGAAATTAAAATAATTCAAACTCAAAACGAGCAGAAATTAATCTGAGTAGGGTTCTAAACCCTATGCTTTCTAAAAGCCAAAATACAATTTGTACTTTACTGAAAAAATTTCAAATGAATTTACTGAAAAAAAATGTGCATTGTCAGTCTAATATACATATACTGATATTTATTCCTTAAAATCTTAATTAATTTTGGATTTCTTATAGTTATAAAAAAAACCTTTAAAAGAATTTTTTCAGTAAAGTACAAATTATATTCTGGCTTTTAGAAAGCATAGGGTTTGGAACCCTGCTCAGATTAATTTCTGCTCGTTTTGAGTTTGACTTATTTTAATTTCTGTTTGTTTTGTGTTTCATTATTTATTGATACTGATTTGTGGTAGTTGTATGCTTGGTAGATGATTTGATTCTATTTTTGTTCCTTTTTGGTTTAAAGGAGTTCTTTACTTTTTTTTTGAAAAACTTATTTTGTGTAAAGTGTTTTTCCTTAATTTCTGTTCGTTTTATCTTGACATAGTCTTTTTCAGAGAGAAAGATTGAGCCTCTTCTGAAGTTAAACAACCATCCCTTCCATAAGAACCTTAAATACCCCTGGGCATAACTTACAACTCTTGCCCCTAATCTCTGGGGTTTGTTCCAACCCCAAAAGCCTTGTTATATGATATTTAGACTATTTTGATTAGAATGGCTATCTCAATATATCTATTAGCCGCATTTCAGGACAATACGTCGTGCGTTTAGGGGGAGGGGGTTGCTGCCCTCTGATCGCTTTGACTCTTAAAACGAGCACTAGAGCGTCTGATAACAAACCCAATGAGCCCTCTCCGAAGTTTATATAACCACACTTTCTATAAAAACCCTACATTTCCCCAGGGCATAACTTACAACCCTTGCCTTGAGGGCTGGGTGGTCTGTTATCCTCAAAGACATAATTTCCAGAACTTTCTAATAGGCTTAACAAAATGGCTATATCAAAATTTTCATTGGAAGTGTTTGGGGAAATGATAGGCGTGAGGGGGGCATTTGCCCTCTGATCACTTTAGACAGTTGTGACCTATCTTCAGTTTCAAGCCCACAAGTTGCAGGATTTCAAGCGCACAGGTAATAGTAAACCAATGGATTTCCAGCACAGCCCTATGACGTCACGGCATCCCTGTTTGTAGCGATCGGCAGGTGAAATTACCGGAATTCCAGGCATTCCAATATTTCCCCTTAGCAACAGCCTTTTCTAGCACATTAGATAAGTGGAGCTACCAGCCCCTCAAGCTGTCACACCTGTGCAACGTGGTCTCCATTTCTACTAAAGGAAACACGCTAGCAGTACCCCCTCCATTGGTTCTATGACATGCCCTCCCTTTTTCCATAGGATTTCTACGACATGCCCTCCTTTTTTCCATAGGATTTCAACGGTATGCCTCCTGACGTCATGGCAGCCATAGGGAAATTAACATTGGATGTTATTGTTGGTTGTAGGATGTTGGTTATGCTTGTTGGTTTTTGATTATGTTTTCTGGATATGAATGCTGGTTATGTTTGATGGTTGTTGGTTATGTTTGTTGGTTAAGTTTGTTGGTTATGTTTGCTGGATATGAGTGTTGGTTATGTTTTATGATTGTTGGTTATGTTTCTTGGTTATGTTTCTTGGTTGTTGGTTTTGGTTGTTGGATGTGATTGTTGGTTTTGGATATGGTTTTGGACATGTTTATTGGTTTTGAATATGGTTTTGGACATGTTTGTTGGATGTGATTGTTGGTTTTGGATATGGTTTTGGTTATGTTTGTTGGTTTTAGTTGATGGTTATGATTGTTGGTTATATTTGTTGGTTGTGTGGTTTGCTGGTTGTTGGTTATGCTTGTTGGTTATGATTGTTGCTTGTTGGTTATGATTGTTGGTTATTATTGTTGGTTGATGATTATGTTTACTGGTTATGCTTGTTGGTTATGTTTTTTTGGTTGTGTTTCTTGGATGTCTTTGTTGGTTTAGATATGTTTGATAATAAATGGAGCTACTAGCGAATGCCACCCCTGTTTTTATTTCCCCGCCTTGTTTTTCTATTAAAAACCATAGACTTTTGCATGGAATCATTTCTAGTCATACCTCCCCAGGTGGTAGACTTCGATGTTATTTCCCCCATATTGATGTCTAGACGGCCATTTTATTGGAAAATCGTGTCTAAACATGCCCTCCCAGGTGCTAGAAGCCATTTTATTTTAGCACATTAAATAAGTGGAGCTACCAACCCCTCAAGTCACCACACTTACGCAATGCGGACATGACACATCCTTCTGGACTCCAAAGACGTCACACAACTTACCCCGTTTCAAACGTCAATTCTAATATGCTTGACGCAATTTAATGTAACCCTGCATCAGGAACCCATGGGGGAATTACCTCTTATAACGTAACGATGGCACACACCGATTTCTCTGGCCTCTAGCTGAGATATAAAAGGTGGAAACGAATCCTTTTACCGTCATTAATTGAAAAGTGATCGAATTGTAAACAGTTATGTCTAGTAAGAGAAGATACGATCAGGACTCTGATATACCATTGGAATAGGCAAGTGATCGAAGTATTTTTTTTCGTGTACTTAGTGGAAGGGGCTGTTTTTCACACAGTTTTGTTTTATCGAAACACATTTACAATCCTTTTAGTCACCAAATTACAGGTAATTAAATGTTATATATCATCTTTCACTTAAAAACCTCCCCTCCCTACTAGTTATTCTTAAAACTTTGAATTCAGTCCATGCATTAGTAACCCGAGCCTTAACATAATTATTAGTAGAATGTGCATTATGAGTACGACAGGATCTATCTCTCCTTAAAGTGTTTTTTCTGGTTGTGAATAACAAATAGATAGACACGATATCGTAAGGAGCATAGCCGGGCCCCGATGCCCCCCCCCCGCCAATTTTCTCCCTTTTTTGACCAAATCTTTTTTTAAATATTTTCCCATGTTTTAAAATGGCATGCATTCTTTGGTGAAAATGGTTTTTAGTTTTTTTTTTATGTGGCCGCTCCCGTGGTATTCAATGGTTAAGCATCGACAGTAATTTGTTTATTGTATGTTTTCAATCAATATTAATTGTGCACTAGAAGGATAAGAACCTGTATCTTTTTTTTAAAGTGAAGATGAAATATTTCAAGAAATTGTGTATACATGATAGAGTTTTCGTAGTATTGAATGCCGACAAGGACAAACATTAGAACTATGTAACAAGTATTAGTGGTAACACTATTGGAAATGTGTGTGTGCGTTGTCATGACAGTGAGAGATTAGATTCATTTGGAGTATCGAAAAAATTCAACTCATATGACGGTGGATATGAAAGAGTAACATTTCCAGAGATGATAGCACTCAAAGTGAATCCAAGCCTGAAACTAAAAGTTGATAACGAGGAGCAACTCCTCACTTGTAGTTCTGGTAACACGTTATACTAAGTGGAAATTTATCAAGAATCAGTCAGACACATACACTACTACCGGTCTCACAAGTGGTTTGCTAGAGTTTGAAATAGATGGATAAGGTTTTTACCAAAGTTTGAGAGGGATGAACCGGATTCTTTCTTGTAGGTGCAATCAGGTTAAAAAGTCGTGTATAACCCGAAATGAAATATTTGTCATCTCAAGATAAAACATGATGAATTTTTTTTGGAGTGGATTTGAAACATTCAAATTTTTTAGTATGATATTAATAACATGCAATATTGATTGCGTGGCCGATTCTATCAATGTAGGTATGGTGACGAGAAAAAAAAAGTAAAAACAAAACTAAAAGTAACAAAAATAAAGATTAAAAAAAAACTAAGAAGATTAAAAAAAAATCTTGAAATAAGATGGAAATCAGCAAACGCATTATTCAAAATACAAGACATTTTCTATAAAATGTTTGCTGCTTGAAATAAGATGAGGAAACTATGTAATGCTGTTTTTCAAATTGTATTGTTTCTTGAATATCAACGAAAGGAAATACGTGTAATATCAAGATAAAACATGATTTATTTTGGAGTGGATTCGATACATTCAAATTTTTTATGATAATATTTATAACATAGTAGTTCGCAGTAGTTCTGAGAACTACTTAGAACTTCTGAGTTCTTAGTAGGGGCCTCCCCCAGGCCACTCAGCGCGTCTCCAGGTGGTGGATAGGGGATCGCCCTGCAGATATATAGGGTACCTCATGGGTAGTGAGGCGCGGACCAAGGGGGACCCAGTCTCTGGGGGTCTTGAAACTTAGCTGGTGCACCCTTGTCTGGGGGCCTTAAATTCAGACGGAGGAGGAGGATGATCCCTCTAATCTGCACTGGGCAGGGCCCATCGGCGTATGGATACGTCCCGTCAGTCACAAATTTTCCCCCAGAAATGGCTGGTGTTGCAGGACACCAAAAGGGCGCACTATCGGTAATAAATACAGTCGGCCCCTGCTAGGGACAGAGAGGAGTGGCTTATCACTGTCCCGAAGCCAGCCAAGAAACCCCTTCTTTAACTTTAATGATGAATATGAATAAGAGATCAAATATGAGAACAAGTGCTACCGCGTTCGGGGTAACCGACGATAATACGTTAAGAGCTACCGCGTCCGGGCCAGCCGACGACTCGACAACCGTAAATCGCGCGAATATATCTACGTTGACAACTCCAACCCTGGAGGCTATTGTTTCTCCAAAAATAACTATGTCAATAGATACCCTCAACACTAGAGCCCTTGCTAAACAAGGAAAAATAGACCTACTCCTAAGAGAGATAAAACGGTAAAGCTGCGACGTTATCGATCTCGCCGAAACCCATCTTCCGGTTACTGGCGAAGAGAAACATGGAAATGTTACCCTTCTACTTTCGGGACGTAATGATGGGAAACATCGACAAGGTGTAGGTTTCCTACTGTCTAATAAAGCCAGAAAATCCTTAATATCCGTAACCCCCCTCACGGAACGGATCATCATGATCTGCCTGAAAGGTTCACCCACCAACCTCACAATTATCCAAGTATACGCTCCGGATTCCAGCAGAGACGACGAAGAGTCTGAAAACTTCTATCTCCAGCTTCAAAGTGTAGTTGATTCTGTCCCTAAAAAGGACATAATCTTTGTCATTTATGACTTCAACGCCATCGTTGGAAACAACCACACAGGACACGAAGATGTAATGGGCAAATTTGGATATGGAAAAATGAACAGACGAGGAAAACGCCTTATCGAATTCTGCAGATACAGCGATTTAGTCATTACAAACACACTGTTCAAGCACAGACCTCGCAGTAAGACATCCTGGACCTCACCGGATGAAAAAGCTAAAAACTTAATAGACTACATTCTCGTGTCTAGACGTTGAAAAACGTCTGTCCTAAACACAGTCACGCTAGCTGGTAGCGACTTTGACAGCCACCACTCGCTTGTCATGTCTAGGTTCAAAACAAGACATAAAACAACATCAAAGTTGTCTAAGAAAACCCCAAATTTCGAGTAGAACTACTGAAAGACGAGAACACACGTATGACCTATATCACCATTCTATCCGAAAAATATTCGGAGCTCACGTCGAGCTCTCCACCTATCCTGTCTAAGGAAGATATTGACAACCTGGTGACTAGCAGCACAAATATCACATATGATGTCGCTCATTCTACACTGGGTACCCAAAAAAACATTCAGAAACCTTGGATAACAGACGAGATCATCTCCCTCTGCGACGAAAAGCGCCAACTCATGAACAAGCAAGATAAAGAAAGTAGGGACCGATACAAGCAGCTCAAACAAGCTGTTGAGAAAACCATCAGACGTGCTCATCGTGCTTTTATGAAAGAAACGTGTGATCAATGTGAATCGGCCTTCAAGAGAGGAGACCCCCACTACATGTATAGAAGAGTGCGGGAATTGGCCAAAAAGAAGGACATCAAAGCGTGTTCCCTTCTCGACGAACATGGAAACCAAATACAATCCACAGACAGAATCCGCTCTCGATGGAAAAACCATTTTAAAAATAAACTGAATCTGGACATCCACCCAGACCCAACAATTCTCGACACTTTCCCCATAACCTCTACAGATCCAAGTCCTCTCCCTTTTCACTCTGAAATAGAAGCAGCTATCTGAGACTTGAGAACAAACAAAGCTGCTGGCCCCGATGGAATCCAGCCGGAACTACTGAAAGTAAACTGCAAACCACTCCTTGACCTTTACCACAAAATTGCCACAGCTGCTTGGGAAAAATGTCACTTCCCCTCACCCTGGTGTGAAGCCACGATCATCCCCCTGCATAAGAAAGGCTCTAAAGCTGTCTGCGACAACTACCGCCCAATAAGTCTTACCAGCCACGCAGCAAAAATTCTCACAAGAGTCATGCTCGGGCGTATACGAGCCATTTCCTCAATGGTCATTCCGGAATACCAAGCCGGCTTCCAACCTAATAGACCAACAATTGATCAGATGTTTACTGTTCGGCAGATCATGGAAAATATAGCGAACTTGGCCGCAGCATCTACCACCTTTTCATAGACTTTAAACAAGCTTTCGATCGGATATGGAGAGAAGGTCTATGGCACATCCTTCTTCACTTTGGCATCCCATCCAACCTAATCTCGCTGATCAAAGACATGTATAAGAAGTTCAGTAGCCGCGTCATGACTGGTGAAGGACTTACCGAGAGCTTCAAAACATCTACCGGAGTACTTCAAGGTCGCCTAATATCACCGAAGCTGTTCAATCTCTTCCTAACTGCAGCCCTTTCACTCACAGACAACCCACCCGGCGCCCTTGTCGGAGGAGTGGTGATAGACAAACTAGCACATGCTGATGACATAGACCTAAAAGCCGAGTTTCTTCAAGATCTACAATCTCAGGCTAACAGCGTTCACTCGTCCACCAACCTCTTCGGGATGGCCATCAGCACCTCAAAAACGAAAGCCATGCGCTGCTCACGCATGTTCGATTCACAGATAAATTTCAGCCTTCAGCTTGGTGGAGGTACCATTGAGTGGTTGGAAGGCTTCACCTGCCTTGGGAGCTTACTTACTTCTGATAACAACCTACTCAAAGACACCAAGAGACGCCTGACCCTTGCGAACTCCAGTTTTAAAGCTCTGATGCCCATGTGGAGGAATAAGAACTTAACAACGACTCTCAAAACGAGACTCTTCTACTCCCTCATTATTCCGATCGCCATCTATGGCTATGAATCCTGGACGCTTAAAACAGACGATCAACGCCGCCTAGCTGCCTTTGAAACCAAATCCCTACGACACATCGCTGGTATCACTTACCACGGCAAAATCTCCAACTCCAAGCTTCTCCATAATCTGAAAGTCAAATTTACAATACTGGACAAAATAAAACTACAACAACTCAAATGGCTTGGACATACCCAACGCATGGCTAGCCCTCGTCTTCCGAAGATAAACTTCGATGGACGAGTACACGGTTCTCGCCCCAGAGGTCGTCCTCCGAAGAAATGGAAAGAAAACTTCTCACCCTACAACCAAAACTCTGCCACAACTCTGCCGCCTGGCCGACAACAGAAGCACCTACAGGAGGCACATCAATGAACTGGTTAAAGAAGAGGCCCCAAAACGACCTTCAAGGACGGATGGGACATAAGTCAGTAAGTCATTTATAACATGCAGTATTGATTGCGTCACTGATTCTATCAACATAAAAAAAACGACCAAGAATGGGGTTTTTAAAGGCCAAACGAAAATACTGAGGAAACAAACAAAGCGAATATTTTGAGAGAAGAACCAACTCTTTTCTTCAGTGCGAACAAAATAATTTTAACATGAATAATGCCGAAGAAAAAAACAAAAAACAAACACGGAAAGTAAAAAAAAAACAATTGAAAACCAATGAAAAAAACAACCAAAAAATAATTCATCATTTATTATCTTGACATGACACATATTTCATTACGGGGTCATACACGACTTTTAACCTGAATGCACCTACAAGCAAAAATCTGGTTCATCTCTCTCAAACTTTGGTAAAAACCTTATCTATCTATTTCAAACTCTAGTAAAGCACTTGTGAGCCTGGTAGTAATGTATGTGTCTGACTGAATCTTGATAATTTCCACTTAGTATAATGTGTTACCAGAACTATAAATTTTAATATTCGAAAGTGATTGGAAGGCAACTAACACCCCTACCACGCCTACCATTTCTCCAAACACATCCAATCAAAATTTTGAGATAGCCATTTTGTTCAATGTAGTTGATTTCCAAATAGAAATTATGTTTTTAAGGCGGACCCTCCCCCACAGCCCTCAGGGCAAGGGTTGTAAGTGATGCCCTGGGGGCATATAAGGTTTTTATAGAAGGCGTTGTCGTAGAAACTTCAAAACAGGCTCATTCGATTGGAAATTAAAGGGCTAGTGCCCTTTTTAATAGTCAAAATTGATTGGAGTGCAACTAACCCCCCCCCACGCCGATAATATCCCCAAACACATCAATTCAAAATTTTGACATAGCCATTTTGTTCAGCGTAGTTGATTTCCAGATAGAAAAAATGTTTTTGAGGAGGAAACTCCCCCAAAACCTTCAGGGCAAGGGTTTTAAGTTATGCCCTCGGGGCATATAAGGTTTTTATAGAAGGTGTTGTCGTAGAAACTTCAAAAAAGGCTCAGTCGATTGGAAATTCAAAGGGATAGTGCTCTTTTTAATAGTCGAAAGTGATTGGAGGGCAACTAGTTCCCCACACCCATCGTTCCCCGAAACACATCCAATCAAAATTTGGAGATAGCCATTTTGTTCAGCGTAGTTGATTTCCAGATAAAAAAAATGTTTATGAGGAGGACAATCCCCCACAACCCTCAGGGCAAGGGTTTTAAGTTATGCCCTGGGGGCATATAAGGTTCTTATAGAAGGTGTTGTCTTAGAAACATCAAAAAAGGCTCATTCGATTAGAAATTCATAGGGCTAGTGCCCTTTTCAAAAGTCGAAATTGATTTGGGGGCAACTAGCCCCCCCCCACACGCCCATCATTCCCCCACACACATCCAATCAAAATTTAGTGAGAGCCATTTTGTTCAGCATAGTTGATTTCCAGCTAGAACATATATTTTTGAGGAGGACACTCCCCCGCAACCCTCAGGACAAGTATTTTAAGTTATGCCCTGGGGGCATATAAGGTTTTTATAGAAGGCGTTGTCGTAGAAACTTCAAAAAAGGCTCATTCGATTGGAACTTCAAAGGAATAGTGCTCTTTTTAATAGTCGAAAGTGATTCGAGGGCAATTAGCCCCCCCCCCCCACACCCATCATTCCCCCAAACACATCCAATAAAAATTTTAACATAGCCATTTTATTCAGCGTAGTTGATTTCCTGTAAAAGAAAATGTTTATGAGGAGGACAATCCCCCACAACCCTCAGGGCAAGGGTTTTAAGTTATGCCCTGGGGGTATATAAGTTTTTTGTAGAAGGTGTTGTCGTAGAAACTTCAAAAAACGCTCATTCGATTGGAAATTCAAAGGGCTATTGCCTTTTTTAATAGTCGAAAGTGATTGGGAGGGCAACTAGCCCCCCCCCCACCCCACACCCATCATTCCCCCAAACACATCTAATCAAAATTTTAGATTGCCATTTTGTTCAGCTTAGTGTATTTTCATATAGAAAATATATTTTTGAGGAGGACACTCCCCCACAACCCTCAGGGCAAGGGTTTTAAGTTATGCCCTGGGGGCATATATGGTTTTTATAGAAGGTGTTGTCTTAGAAACATCAAAAAAGGCTCATTCGATTAGAAATTAATAGGGCTAGTGCTCTTTTCAAAAGTCGAAATTGATTTGGGGGCAACTAGCCCCCCCCCCCTATCATACGCCCATCATTCCCCCAAACACATCCAATCAAAATTTTGAGATAGCCATTTTGTTCAGCGTAGTTGATTTCCAGATAGAAAATATATTTTTGAGGAGGACACTCCCCCACAACCCGCAGGGACAAGGATTTTAAGTTATGCCCTGGGGGCATATAAGGTTTTTATAGAAGGCGTTGTCGTAGAAACTTCAAAAAAGGATCATTCGATTGGAAATTCAAAGGAATAGTGCCCTTTTTAATAGTCGAAAGTGATTGGAGGGCAATTAGCCCCCCCCCCACACCCATCATTCCCACAAACACATCCAATCAAAATTTTAACATAGCCATTTTATTCAGCGTAGTTGATTTCCAAATAAAAAATATGTTTATGAGGAGGACAATCCCCCGCAACCCTCAGGGCAAGGGTTTTAAGTTATGCCCTGGGGGCATATAAGGTTCTTATAGAAGGTGCTGTCTTAGAAACATCAAAAAAGGCTCATTCGATTAGAAATTGAAAGGGATAGTGCCCTTTTTAATAGTCAAAAGTGATTGGAGGGCAACTACCCCCCCCTACGCCCATGATTCCCCCAAACACATCCAATCAAAATTTTAATATAGCCATTTTATTCAGCGTAGTTGATTTCCTGATAAAAAAATTTTTTATGAGGAGGACAATCCCCCACAACCCTCAGGGCAAGGGTTTTAAGTTATGCCCTGGGGGCATATAAGTTTCTTGTAGAAGGTGTTGTCTTAGAAACATCAAAAAAGGCTCATTCGATTGGAACTTCAAAGGGCTAGTGCCCTTTTTAATAGTCGAAAGTGATTGGAGGGCAACTAGCCCCCCCCCACACCCTTCATTCCCCCAAACACATCTAATCAAAATTTTAGATTGCCAGTTTGTTCAGCTTATTTGATTTTCATGGGCTTTAGTTGATTTTCAAGGGATAGTGCCCTTTTCAAAAGTTGAAAGTGATTGGGGGGCAACTAGCCCCCCCCCCATACGCCCATCATTACCCCAAACACATCCAATCAAAATTTTGATTGGGGCAAGGGTTTTAAGTTATGCCCTGGGGGCATATAAGGTTTTTATAGAAGGCGTTGTCGTAGAAACTTCAAAAAAGGCTCATTCGATTGGAACTTCAAAGGAATAGAGCTCTTTTTAATAGTCAAAAGTGATTCGAGGGAAATTAGCCCCCCCCTACACCCATCATTCCCCCAAACACATCCAATCAAAATTTTAACATAGCCATTTTATTCAGCGTAGTTGATTTCCAGATAAAGAAATTTTTTATGAGGAGGGCACTCCCCCCAAACCCTCAGGGTAAGGGTTTTAAGTTATGCCCTGGGGGTATATAAGTTTTTTATAGAAGGTGTTGTCGTAGAAACTCCAAAAAAGGCTCATTCGATTGGAACTTCAAAGGGTTGTGCCCTTTTTAATAGTCGAAAGTGATTGGAGGGCAACTAGCCCCCCCCCCCACACCCATCAGGCCCCCAAACACATCCAATCAAAATTTTAGATTGCCAGTTTGTTCAGCTTAGTTGATTTTCATATAGAAAATATATTTTTGAGGAGGACACTCCCCCACAACCCTCAGGGCAAGGGTTTTAAGTTTTAAGTTATGCCCTGGGGGCATGTATGGTTTTTATAGAAGGTGTTGTCTTAGAAACATCAAAAAAGGCTCATTCGATTAGAAATTCATAGGGCTAGTGCCCTTTTCAAAAGTCGAAATTGATTTGGGGGCAACTAGCCCCCCCCTCCCATACGCCCATCAGTCCCCCAAACACATCCAATCAAAATTTTGAGATAGCCATTTTGTTCAGCGTAGTTGATTTCCAGATAGAAAATATATTTTTGAGGAGGACACTCCCCCACAACCCTCAGGACAAGGATTTTAAGTTATGCCCTGGGGGCATATAAGGTTTTTATAGAAGGCGTTGTCGTAGAAACTTCAAAAAAGGCTCATTCGATTGGAACTTCAAAGGAATAGTGCCCTTTTTAATAGTCGAAAGTGATTGGAGGGCAATTAGCCCCCCCCCCCCACACCCATCATTCCCACAAACACATCCAATCAAAATTTTAAAATAGCCATTTTATTCAGCGTAGTTGATTTCCAAATAAAAAAATGTTTATGAGGAGGACAATCCCCCGCAACCCTCAGGGCAATGGTTTTAAGTTATGCCCTGGGGGCATATAAGGTTTTTTTAGAAGGCGTTGTCGTAGAAACTTCAAACAAGGCTCATTCGATTGGAACTTCAAAGGGCTAGTGCCCTTTTTAATAGTCGAAAGCGAAGGGAGGGCAACTAGCCCCCCCCCCCACACCCATCATTCTCCCAAACACATCCAGTCAAAATTTTGGATAGCCATTTTGTTCAGCTTAGTTGATTTTCATATAGAAAATATATTTTTGAGGACGACAGTCCCCCACAACCATTAGGGCAAGGGTTTTAAGTTATGCCCTGGGGGCATATAAGGTTTTTGTAGAAGGCGTTGTCGTAGAAACTTCAAAAGAGGCTCATTCGATTGGAAATGCAAAGGGCTAGTACCCTTTTTAACAGTCAAAAGTAATTGGAGAGCAACCAGCCCCCCCCCACGCCCATCATTCCCCCAAACACATCCCATCAAAATTTTGAGATAACCATTTTGTTCAACATAGTTGATTTTCAGATAGAAAATATGTTTTTGAGGAGGACACTCTCCCACAACCCTCAACGCAAGGGTTTTAAGTTATACCCTGGGGGCATATAAGGTTTTTAGATAAGGTGGTGTCGTAATAACTTATAAAAAGGCCCGTTCGACTGGAATTTAAAAAGACTGATGTTCTTTTTAATAGTCAAAAGTGATTTGAAAGACGCTAACTCCGCTCTCACGCCCACCTTTCTCCTAATCACATCCAATCAAAATTTTGAGACAGCCATTTTATTAAACGAAGTTTTAAGGTCTGGAAATTCGGTCTTTGAGGATGACAACTCCCCACAGCCCTCAGGGCAAGAGTTGTAATTTAAGGATTCTCCGAATCCTTCATATTATTTTTTATGGAAGGGATACTCGTATAAACTTTAGAGCTCATTTGATTGGAAATTGAAAGTTCTTGTTTACTTTTTAAGAGTCAAAAGAGATTATAAGGCAACTAGCCCCCCCCTCCTCTACGCCCTAAATGCGTCAGAAATTTTTTTTTAAATAGTTGAAAGGTCAAGTAACAAAACTCTGGCGTCGACAAAACTCCCCAGGGCCCGGAGGCAGGAAGGGATTCTCGTATAAACTTCAGAGAGGGCTCATTTGATTGGAAATTGGAAGTTCTAGTCCAGCTCTTACGAGTCAAAATAGATCGAAGGGCAAATAACCCCCCCCCTATGGCCTTTTCCCCACTCCTTCCTTTGAACTAATTCTGTTTATACCTGAAGGCCCAATGAGAGTTAAAGAATGTTTTGGTATTAACCCACACCTATTAGGCATCTGCTCTCCTCCCTAACAAGGAAAGAAACAGAGAGTGTAAGGCAGGGGCGGATCCGGGGGAGGGGTGAAGGGGCGCCCCCCCCCTAACGTAGTTTAAAGTAATGTAATTTACTTAATTAACGCAAGATTGCTTTAATTAAACTTGCTCCTAACTCAAGTTTATCGGGTCAACCTATTTTGCGCCCCCCCTCCCTAAAAAATCCTGGATCCGCCCCTGGTGTAAGGGCACTATAAATTCTAATTTCTAATTCAATGAACCCCGTTCCAAAGTTTATGCAACCACCACTTCCACCTAAAGTGCCCCTGGAAAAATAAATAAGTATTAATTCATTGAACCCTTATGGCTCTTTACTTAGGTAACGCTATAGCATTGCTTCTGACCTAAAAAGTTGAGTAGAAATTTCAGCTTCCATTTTTATGAATATCCAAAATTATCTGAGGGGAAGATGTTTGGGGAGCATATTCCACGGCTGGCAAATTTTTGCTGGGTGGAATTTAATGCGGGGGAATTATCAGCAGGAAAAGAAAATATTCTTTGAGGGGGGAGGAATTTCCCAGGGGAAATTCCAAATGTGAATTATTCAGGGAGGGGACGACTAAACCTACTCGATAATATTCTAAATTTTACATCTGAAAGTAACGGGAATAAAGAATCAACGGAAATGTCAGAGATAGAACTTCAGGTTCCTTTACACGATTTTGTCCGTGTCTTTTGAAAAAAGACATTTTCATAAGACAGATTAATTTCATTTGTTTTACTTTCTCTGTGGCTGCTCAATTATGCACGTTAGGGGGGAGACTTCCCCCACCACTGTCTCCGTTAAGGTTTCAGTTTTTATCTCACGCCTTAAAAATGAACGCAATGCGAGCACAACTCAAAATAAAAAAGCACAACTCAAAATAACATATATAGAATAATATATGCACATAACACGGAACAATTAATCAAAAGTGCATATTATGAGTTGAGGCTCACCCAAATTATTGGCCAGGGGGCTCACCATTCCGCAATCTATGAAATCAATCCTGCAATAACTGAAAATATAAAGTATTTTTTAGTATTTTAACATCTTCCACAACTCAAACGGTCCAACATTCTACAGCCCAGTGAGTCTGTCTAATCTCCTAAATCGGGAACGGAGGAGATAAGTGAAGTTACGCCCCGTATTGGACGAGTCTCCAACCTCACCCTCCCCCTCTCCTACTGTCTACGCTAAAGTTTTCTTCCTTCTGCCAACTACGCCGCCCCCACCCCAAAGACTTTAATAAGGTAAATTTTTGTACGGGAAGAAAACATAATAAATCTAATACAATTATCCAATTATAAGGTTAAAATACATACTCTGTGATAGATGCAAAATTGCTTTGGCACATAAAATCCTATTAAGGTCAATTCCAAACAGTCGTGATCCCTTTGTGTCATCAAGTGAAATGGTCAAAACACCCTTATTTGAGCTATTTTTTCAATCCATTCATTGTTGCCAATCTCTGTCCACAAGTTATGCAAGCTGTCTATTGTTCATATATAAGGCTTTTAGCAAAGAGGTAATCGTATAGACTTTGAAAAAAGCCGCATTCGATTTAAATTGAAAGCTCTAGATCCGTTTTTTTAAATTCAAGAATAATCAGACAGTAAGCAACCCCCCCCATAGAATAAAAACTTGAAACTTTTTGCAATCGAAAACGAACAAAAATTAATTTAGAAAAACTTTCCGAAAAATAAGTTTTTCAAAGAAAAGTAGAGGCCATTTTAAACTTAAGCTCAGGAGATATGAATACCTGTTAAATTCAAACTCAAAACGACCAGAAATTACTATTAAAGAATAAATGAAACCCAAAACGAACAGAAATTAAATAAACAATCATAGCAAAAAACATACAACAAGTAATAATATATGCAAATCAAATTTGAATCGAAAGTAAAAAAAAAAATTGAAAACCAATAAAATAAAAAAAACAATTGAAAACCAATGTATTTTGTTGCGTAAACAATCAATGCGAACAAACATACAATATATATTAATGTAAATGAATAAATAAATCTTAAAACGAGTGAAACTTAAATTGAATATGCAAATCAAGTTTGAATCGAATAAAAATAACTACAAACAAGAGTTTGGGTATGACCTTCTTCTTTCGCTGCAAAAGTTCTAAAAAACAAGACATAAAACCTACTGCGTCATTGGCGCTTTACTGAAAACGAATTATATCACGAATGTTTTCTTTTGTACTCAATATTGAAAATAAATATTTAAAATACAGTAAAATTTTGAACTGATGATTTTAATTTATTAGTTGTTTCCAAGATTGGTCAAGACAAATATAGTTTCACTACAAACAAAATTTGGATACTGCCTCCTTCTTTAACTACAAAAACCTAAAGCCTTCTGCGTCATTGGCGCTTCACTGAAAACGAATTACTCTTATATTACAAATTTATTCTTTTCCAGTTCTTACATTATTGAAAATGAAAATAAAAATTACAGTGAAAAAAAAATATTGAACTGATGGATCTTTCAACAATTAATATCATTATATATCTAAATTCAATTTGATTTTGTTTATACTTTCCAAGACTGTTCAAGACTCATATAGTTTTCAGTAAGGCGCCAATGACGAAGTAGGTTTTAGACTTCTGCAGTGAGGCGATACCCAAACTCTTGTTTGTAGTGATTTTTATTCGATTTTAATTTTATTTGCATATTCAATTAAAGTTTCACTCGTTTCAAAATTTATCTATTAGTTTACATTAATATATATTGTCTGTTTGTTTGCATTGATTGTTTATATAATCTCTGTTCGTTTTCAGTTTCATTTATACTTTAATAGCAAACTATTTTTTTCGTTTTAAGCTTGATTTTCATATTCAATCTAAGCATTAATCGCATTAAAATCTATTTATTCATTTATATTATTACTTGTATATTTTTTGCTATGATTGTTTATTTAATTTCTGTTCGTTTTTGGTTTCATTTATTCTTTAATAGTAATTTCTGGTCGTTTTGAGTTTGAATTTTAACAGGTATTCATATCTCCTGAGCTTAAGTTTAAAATGGCCTTTACTTTTCTTTGAAAAACTTATTTTTCGGAAAGTTTTTTTTAATTAATATTAATAAAGGAATATATTGCATGTTATTATACATTATTAGCATAGTATGATATTTTTTAATATTATATCATAAATTAATATAAGGGTATTAATGCTTTTCGTGATAATGACTGTTGCGAAGAAAAGAGAAGAAAACTGTTTTCAAAAGACATAGATTTTTTTAGCCTTCTTCAATTATTGAATAAATCCTAAGCCAATACATATTGATGAGCTGGAAAGCCTATGAAAATAGAACAAACAGTAGATTGGTGAGGCCAATAAAAAACATTATTTATTTTATGTTTTTTTTAGGATTATTACATTACACCTGTGGGATAATTTCGGCGAGGAGTGAACGCCTAGACTCATTTTTATTATTTACTGTTCAGTGAAGTAATTGGAATAAAGATGACTTGAAAAAGAACAAACTTACTGTCTATATACATGCCCAACGCCACACATTTGTTAAGTCTGCAACTCTGACACTTATTTCGGTTATTTTTGTTGACCACACAATTATTTTGACTTAGGCAAGGGTCAGTCCTCCTGCTTTGTGATCTTCTAAAAAATAATTTGCAGGCATAGCATGATATGACGCCATAATTCAATCCTCTTGAGATATCCCCGCAAACCTTGCAGGGATCATTTTCAATTAGGGCTAGAAACCAAAAAGAAACTTCAAAAATCATTAGATTTGGAAATAGTCCATATAAAAAATACTGTTAATAATATTAGCCTAAGGTAAAAGGCACACCATGTTAAAAAATTTCAGACAGATGGGACACTCACATAAAGTTGTTTAGCACCCTAGTAATATAGGGGGCAATACTCCTGCAACAGTCCTATCCCGGTGTAATATTTTAGTTTCTAGCCCCTTGCATCCACTTACACTCCTGCAGCAGCCCTATTCTGATGTACTATTGGAGTTGCCATCCCCTTGCATCCACCTGTCCTTTTGTCAGAGCCATAGAGACAAGAACGTTTCCTGTAAACTTTGCATGCCAAAGTCTGGTCTTTGAGATAAGAACATTTGTAAGCCAACTTTAATTTGTCGATGAAATAGCACAATGGGTCAGGTTACACACAGTCCCATCTGGTGAGCAATATAAAGAAAAAATGAGAATTCGTCCAATATAATTGTGTAATCGATATTTCAATTGGACTTAGATTTTTGGTAAATGCTATCAGTCACTTGTTTTTGTGCACCTTTTTTGGAATCATTCCAAGAATATGGATACCACAGTGATTTGAGATGCTTGCTGGACAGATATGTTCTTTTAGTGGTCAATGACTCTAGTTTCGATACCAAAAAATTTTAATAAGTACAGCCGGCCAGGTATCCTTTTCGTAATGCAATGGTCCCGAGCACACTTGTCTTCAATTACCAGACTTGTACATGAGTTTGGGTCCCCATGTCCACATCCAGGGGTACCCAATTCCCCCTCCAAATTTTTTTGAACTTAGATACTTTTTTTCGGGGGGACTTGTGTTTTTTTGTTTTTTTTAACTAATAATTTTTTTTCTTCTCTTGAACTTAGAAAGACAGACACAAAAAGACAGAGTGAGAGATGAATTGAGAGATGAAATAAAACTTTTGTTGATAAAATCGAAGAACAAACAAAACTAATTTTAAAATTTTCAGGTATTTTTCTAATTTGAATCAAAAAATTAGTATTGCTGCTCAGACACCATAAATATTTTTGCACTTAGCGATTCTGAACTGGAACCTAAAATAAAATAAAAAATTGAATTTCTTTTCTACAGAAATATAGCAAACAGATGCGCACTTTAGAAGTTGAACAAAAAAGGTTTGGCTCCAGGAGCAGGGCTGCCACCACAACTTAATGAAAATCAACAGTTTTTCACCAAGAAAATCACCAGAAATCACTAGATTTTCACCAAGAAAATCACCAGAAATCACCAGTATTTCACAAAAATCACCAGAAATCTATGGTCAATAATGATAAGCTTTACACCAAAAAGACGCGTTGGGCACCCTGAGCTAAGACATTATGTTTTTCAAAGGCCGTCAACTGCTCAAAAAGTTTTTTTAATAAAAAAATTTATATTATTGCTCAGACACCATAAATATTTTTTTCAGTTTAAATAATAACTTTAGCGATTCTGAACTAAAAACAAAAACAAAATAAAGTCTAATTACTTTTCTACGGAAATATAGCACAAGATATACTCACTTTAGAAGTTGAGCCAAAAAAAATTTGGTTCCGGGAAACAATGACAACTTTGAAGTGAGAGATGAAATAAAACTTCAAATTTTCAAATTTTCAGCTATTTTTCTAGTTTGAATTAAAAAAGGAATATTATTGCTCAGACACCATAATTATTTTTGCAGTTTGCATAATAGATTTAGATACTCTGTACTGATGTAATTATAGCTAACATTATAATATCGCATTTATTTTTACCCCATATAGGGTTACAACCTAAAATTATAACGTCATTCATTAATCTTGTACATAAAAATACGGTTTCTCATAAGAAATGATTATGTTTCCGAAATTATTTTTGTTAATTATAAAAGGTTTTTAAATACGTCAATTTCCTTTCAAGTGAGCCATTAAACAGCTCTCTATGATTTTCCAGCACCGAGCTAGATGAGGATAGAAGAAAAATAAGAAATAAATAAAAAAAAGATGCCGTATATGTTGAATATCATGGTTGCAGCCACTTTTCTTGACTTTCAAGCCAATATATTTTTCTTGTTGTTTAAGTTAAGGAACGGTAAGTTTGCTATATCGGGGTTCGGACAAGGCAGCTCTAATAGTGTACGTCTTGTTTTGATCTGGCTCAATTTTTAGGAGTTATAGGTTATTTTAGTGTGTACTATTGGGTGTAATCGTCTCTTACTAGGTTGGTACCTACCACGACAACCTGGATTCAATTCTTTTGATGTATCTATTGGTGTCAAAATTCAATTTTTTAGAGTTTCGATTACTATTGAGCTCAGTTGACTCTTACTTAAAGTTCGTTACCACGAACTGTTTGACCATGTATCGTTTTAAAACTCGACATTTCTTTGTAGCTGCTGCTTTCTAATTCTGCTTATATCTGATGTTGGCAGTCAATTTGAGAACGTCCGTTCTGTAAGCTTGTACATAAAAGTGCATTTTTTTAAATAATTTTTTTTTATTTAAGAAAATTATATTTTTTAATTAAAAAAGGCACTGGAACTTTTAATTTCCGTTCGAATAAGCCCTTTCGTTAAATTCTATAGCCACTGGGTCGATACAATCACCCCTGAGAAAAAAATCAAACAAATAAACACCCATCCGTGATCTTTCTTCTGGCAAAAAATACAAAATTCCACATTTTCGCAGATAGGAGCTTGAAACCTCTACAGTAAGGCCATATGATACGCTGAATCTGAGGGTGTCATTTTCATTAAGATTCTATGACTTTTACGGGTTTTTTACCTTTTATTCAAAAATAAGGAAAATTTTCTCAGGCTCGTAACTTTTGATAGGTGAAACTAAACTTGATGAAACTTATATATTTCAAATCAGAATAAAAAAAATATAATTCTTTTGATGTATGTATTGGTATCAAAATTTTGTTTCTTAGAGTTTCGGTTACTATTGAGCCGGGTCGCCTCTAATTTACATTTCGTTACCACGAACTATTCGATACATATAACGTTTAAGGGTTTCAATGACTTGTCACTTTCATTTTTGACTGGTTCTGATTCTTTCTGTTGCTAGTAATTCTCACTGCCGCTTATCTTCTAACCGTATATTTTTTGTTCTCGCTGTGGCATATCTTTTACCGGGATATTTCTTTGTTCTTCACTTTTACCTTTGACACGTTGAAATTGTCGTTGTCACAAGTATTCTAACTGTGAATTTCTTTGTTTTTTATTTTCGTTTATCATTACTTCAGACATGTTTCTCAATATTCTTTACCTTAGCTACTCGGATTTTTCCTGTCACATTTGATGGTCTAGGTTGTTCATGTGTACTCTAGGCATTCTGAAACTGCTTGAAACGCCATTTGTAAATAGACTCATTGCACTTTTTGTTCTATACTTAGCTATTTTCCTTTTGTAGTGTTGCCTGCGTCATCGATACTAAAAGCAATAACATCACTCCTAGGGGGAACTGATATAATATATTTTCTTGAAATTTGCTCATAAATATGACATCACTATCGTGATATTTTTCCAAAGACTATGGCTCTTATCGCATTTTTTCAAACTCTTGACATATATAGGTAGTTTTTTAGGCCTGAAATGGTCAGAATGCCAATTAAAAAAGAATTGGAGCTATTTTTGGGAAAAATACACAGATACACAATTATTGCTTGTTTAAAGAGATAAGATGTATATCGCGGTCGTAGCGGTAGCCGCAACTTAGTAAAAGACGAACACGTCCCATAGTAAGAAAAACTAGCCCCCAAAACCTAAAAATGGTGTCAGATTGAAATGCAAAGTAGATCATTAGAACTAGATTGTCCAAACACCCTATAAATGAAACTTATTGTTTATTGTATATATAAATTCATAGCTCTAATAAATAAAGTATCGTTTAATAAATCCCGCTACAGTATAATTCAACATGTATTTCGAAGATACAACATTTTAATTGACAAAAAGCTTATTCTGATAGAACAAAACGAGGGAAAGCAACAAAGATTGAATTAAAAAAAGGTTTTTAGTATATACAAAAATAAAAACAACACAAAAAATAATCTGTATGTAGTATTAACCAATAATTTCAAAATGATAAATTTCCTAAATTCCGGTAAAGATAAAACCCCAGTTACTAGCCAAAGAGGGGTCTATCAAATACCAGGTGAATTTGGCCAATACTATGTAAGTAGAACATATCAGAATTGAGAGAAACGTATTCAACAGCATAAAGAGGATATTGTCAAAGCTCTAAATTCTAATATTTCTATTGTTTCATTTGATTCTGCTTCAGGCAGTCATGTATTTGAAAATCCTAGCCACAACATACTTTTGATGAATCTGCCCTGATTAGCAATGACCCAGGCATAAGACAGGTAGTCCGAGAAGCAATTGAAATCAGACTTAAGATCAATAATAATATTTCCTTAAATTGGGACTTGGGGGAATATACACTAAATGCTCTATACACAAATTTAATTCAAAATAATCTTACAAAATATTTTAAAAAACCAGTAGACATTAACACAGAACCGGTCACAAGAAGACCTTTGAGGTTAGCTGCCAAAAGGCTGAATTAGCAATAAGAACGTGTTTTTAAGTTATTTTCCTTTTATCTCTCTGAATCGCCTTGTTTTACCTCACTTTTTATCAGTCCTGGTTGAACTTCACTGAAGTAAGGATGCTTGGACTGCTTTGAATTTTTATTTATTTTGGATTTGATTGGTCACATGTTGCTGTGAGTCTTTTTTATCTTATATATTTTTGTCTTCTAGGGCGGCCCTTGGACATAAGTCCGAAATATTCATTCAATTTATCTTCACTGTCTTACAAAATATTTCCCTTTTGTTTTTCGTGCTTTTGTTGTTTGTTATTCTAGTTTCAGTTAACAAATAAAGTTTTTGTTGACCCCCCACCCCCCCCCCCCCGAAAAAAAAATTACTGCATTTTACATAATAATGGATAATTATATAAGGAGAAACCGTATTGACAAACACCATTTAAGATGAACTATATCGGTCCCTTATGTAACTTTATGTAAAACCTGATTACAAACAGGAAAAAGCCTACGACTTTTTCTCTTTTGAAATTGTAAGAGATGAATCTCAAACAATCAAGTAGCTAACAAAATTCAATGTATACAATGGCCTGTTATTCCAATGATCGTCTTTTAATGTATCGATAGATAAGCGTGTATATATATTGCATTCACCTATTACGTCATATATGGTTATAACCTATACGATTATAACGTCATTCATCAGGCTTGTACACGAGAAAGCAGTTTTTTTTCAAAATTGATGAAAAAAGAGGAACCCAAGGACACAGGGAAATAAAAAAAGAACTCAGCCGCAGCTTCTGCAAAAGAGGCAAAGTTAAATGGTCAAAAGTTCCTAAGGAAGGAATATAAAATTTTTGATCTTATATCGTTAGTAAAACCTAAAAAGAATAAGCCACAAGAAAGAGACAAAAAGTAACCACAAAGTGGGGTAGAACAGTTAAAAACCCGATAAATGGATATATGTCTAGATGGTACAGGATTAAAAAGTTTCTAATAATAGTGTCTGATCAGAATAAAAATTCAAAAGCTCTCTGCCCAAGATAAAAGTTTCAACAACAGTGAAATTAAATCAAAACGAGAATTTACTCTTGGTGGAAGGGGGATTTGTGTCCATTATACACTGGTATATTGGTAGTATGCTGGAGATAAATTCGCTTACTGTAAAAGTATGGTATCATGTTGACTCATTTAATATGCTTCGATATAAAGTTTACCCACGCAACCTCAACCTAATCAGTCCAGGTTCAATCAAAAGCAGCTAGGGTGTTTGCTTGCCGACTAGAGGGGTGATGGAGCATGATAAATGAAGTTTGCCCAACCACACTTCGATCTGGTAGGCTTTACTGCGTCCTCCATCCCCCCACGTACGAATACAAAAAGTATTTTTATGTGTTCCCCAAACCATTGTCATTAACTACTTGAAGTGAATTTGGAAATTCAAGTTAAAAAGAAGTACCCTCCGTCATGGAGAGCTTGTGCTCGAGATTGGCAACCAA
Organism: Artemia sp. Qi Xiang Cuo; assembly: GCF_049724085.1. Taxonomy (NCBI): domain Eukaryota; kingdom Metazoa; phylum Arthropoda; class Branchiopoda; order Anostraca; family Artemiidae; genus Artemia; species Artemia sp. Qi Xiang Cuo. The sequence continues at coordinate 94,241,561 of NC_142796.1, forward strand.
TGGCGTCTATTGTCCCCTTGGTTGGTTTAGATTTCGCGCATCAATTCCTTTATGAAGAACAACTTATACAAAAAAAGGAATGTAGATCTATTCGTGAAATCAAAAATCCGCCAAGAAAGTAATTACACTGATTTGGTAAGTGATCTATGATAACCCTACCTAATTGCTTCAGCCACTAATAAAATATTCCTACTAAAAATAATTACTACTAGAATAAAACCGCGTAGTCAACAAATAATCATTTTCAGATCATGGCAACAGGACCAAAACCGATTCGAAAAGCAATCATCGATACAGAATTTATTTCGATAACAAATGCCAAGGAAAACGTTATATATGCAGCGGCTATGATAGTAGTGGAAGAAGAAGGCAAGAAGATATATGGAAAAAGCTGGGATCTCACTTATAACCTCAAGGAATACGCCCCTCACACCTACAAATATTGATTAGAGCTTGCCAATTCCCCCAAATACCGCCTGGCCAGAGGGTAAGTGGGAATCATGTATTGAAAAAGAAGCGCAAAACAACTCGGTTCTTTACAATTAACAATAAGGAGATTACAGAAGAATCTAAATATTCATTGTTTTTATGCCAAGGGGCCGACCTAGACAGATCTTTTACTTTTAGACACAGCTGTGCCCCCATTATTATTGTTATAACTTGGAAAAGAACCCAAAATGCGTCAAATACGAAGGCACACACCGTCCTTCGCTCGAAATCCGCCACTGCAAACAATTTTTATTTGATCCCGAATCCGAGGAATACGAAACCAAAAGAAGCGGGCTATTCCTGAGGCGTAACAAAATATACCAAAGAAAAAGGACGCCCATAAAAGTAAAATGAAAAAAAAAGTTATAGTCTAAATCTATCACCATACAATTCGATCCAAACCCTTTGAAGTCCTAATCCCCCAGTAAAAACTTTTTTGATAACACAAGTTCTATTAAGTCCCACAAAAATTTACCATCCATAAAAATTAAAATCACGCCTTTACAGATATATAAAAAGGCATCAACTACTGGTCCAGTTTAACATTAAATAAAAAAAACAAGTTTTTTAAACTGAAAGTAAGGAGCGACATTAAAACTTAAAACGAACAGAAATTATTCCGCATATGAAAGGGGCTGTCCCCTCCTCAACGCTTCGCTCTTTACGCTAAAGTTTTTTTATTGTTTTAAAAAATAAAGTTATGAGACACAGTCAAACTTTAGCGTAAAGAGCGAGGCGTTGAGGAGGGGACATCCCCTTGCATATACGGAATAATTTCTGTTCGTTTTAAGTTTTTTTGTCGCTCCTTACTTTTAGTTTAAAAAACTTGTTTTTTTATTTTACTTCTGATCGTTTTTTAGTTAATGCAACTTTTATTTTGGCTCACCGTCATTGAATAAGTAAACAAAATTTGCATAAAAATTTTACTTTTCTTTTGCTAAATGGATGTCTCTAGATTTGGTTATGACGTAATTTACAAATTAACTTAAGTAACTAACTTCTATATTCGTATATTTTTCTTTTGGCAAAATATACAAAGTTGAAGGTTTTTGCAGATATGAGCTTGAACCCTATGTAATAGGGTTTTCCGATACGCTTAACCTGACAGTGTGATTTTCATTAAAATTCTTTCACTTGCAGGGGATGTTTCCCCCCTCTTTAAAAAATCAAGTAAATTTTCTCTGGCTCGTAGCCTTTGATGAGTAATACTAAACTTAATAAAATGTATATATTTAGAATCAGCATTATAAACCCATTCTTTTGATATATTTATTGACATCAAAATTCCGTTTTTGAAAGTTTTGATCACTATTGAGCCGTATCGCTTGTTTTTTATTGTTTTTTTTATTACGTATATGTTATTACGTATATGAGGGGGTTCTTCCCTAAGTCAATAACACGCTCTTTACGTTAAAAGCTAAAAACAAATTTAATTAAATAACCCCAGAATCACAAAATCCGTTTAGTTATAAAAGATATCTCTTTTTAAATAACAAAAAAAAACTAACGTAAAGAGCGAGGTATTGACTTGGGGGAGAACCCCCTCATATACGCTATAATTTCTGTTCGTTTTTTGTTCTAATGTTGCTTCTTGTTTTCAGTTGAAAAAAACTTGTTTTTTTTTATTTAATTTCTGATCGTTTTTTAAATAATGCTTGGAAATCCGGCGCCCCCTTCATAGAAATGTCCCCTACGCCAAAGAAACTACCTCCACGGAAAGATTCTCCCGAGTACCCCCTCCTCCAGCCCCATCCTCCAGAAAAAAAATCCTTCCTGAAAATGTCTGTATACTTCCCAATAACCAATAAATAATGCTGGCAAGTCCGGCGCCCCCTTCATGTCAATTTCCCTTTCCCCATGAAAACTTCCTTCAGGGACAGATCCTCCAACATAACCCCCGACCCACGCCCCCCCTCACTACTAGAAAAAAACCCTCCTGAAAACGTCTGTATACTTCCCAATGTGTTAACAGTGGGTAAAGTTCATAACTTTTAGCCCTCCCCCCGGGGACTTTGGGGGATTAAGTCATCCTAAAAGACAAATTTATCATATTTTCGACCATGCTGAACAAAATGGCTATCTCAAAATTTTGATCGGATGACTTTGGGAAAAAAATGAGCGTGGGAGGGGGCCTATTTGCCCTCCATTTTTTCGGTAACTTAAAAAGGGCACTAGAACTTTTAATTTCCGTTCCAATGAGCACTCCCATGATATTCTAGGACCACTGGGTCGATACGATCACCCCTGGGAGAAAAAAACAAAAAAAAACAAAAAACAAAAAAAAACAAATAAACACGCATCCGTGATCTTTCTTCTGGCAAAAAATGCAAAATTACACATTTTTGTAGATAGGAGCTTGAAACCTCTATAGTGGTGTTCTCTGATACCCTGAATATGATGGTGCGATTTTCATTAAGGTTCTATAACTTTTAGGGGGTCTTTTCCCCTATTTTCGAAAATCAGCCAAATTTTCTCAGGTTCGTAACTTTTGATGGGTAGCACTAAACGTGATGAAAATTATATATTTGAAATCAGCATTGAAATCTGATTCTTTTGATGTATCTATTGGTATCAAAACCCGTTTTCTAGAGTTTCGGTTACCATTCAGCCGGGTCGCTCCTTACTTACAGTTCGTTACCACGAACTGTTTGATCGAAAGAGGTAACTTGTGTGGAATGTTGCTAACCCGAATAAGCAAAACGTCAATTTATTAACAAAATAAATAATAGCTTCCGTGTGTAGTCTTAAACAAGAAAAGGAAAATGATAAGATCTCGCAGATATCCACAACTAAATAAACAGAACCTAAGAACCGAAACCTTATGGGAAAACCAAAAAAGCCATAGTACAGATAATGTAAACGAATTATTGAGTAAATATATTCTGGTTAAAACAGTAGAAGACTTCGACTTTACCCGACTGCATTTTCTCCTGAAATATCCTAGGAAAATCATGGAAGATTGGTTAATCGGAAGAATAATTGTAAGTTTGCTGTATTACGATTTTAGTGCATGTGTATTAACAATGTCAACCAAGTATACGAGGTTAGCTGCAAACTCAGCATTCAGGATTTTCATAGAGATAATTCCAATATCCAATTACCTCCTAATACTCGAGTTCAGTGCAGAAAACCTTTGGCACATGGATGATGACAATGGCTTCACCACGATTTGGCAGCTCCGATTCCTTACCATATTAATAGATCAGGGGTACAATTTGTTGAGAGGAGGAAACTTCCTCAAAACTCTATACAAACTGTTTGATTAACGAATTTCTTATCATGTCTTATATGTAACTTTTATTTCATAAGTCTTCGGTATTCTAATGGTTAGCATACTCACTTGTCAAGTAGGAGAACGGGGTTCAATTCCCTGAGTAGGGTAAGAGGTACCATTTTGCTTACACATATAGCAATCACCATGTTATTTGCGGAGACATATAGGAATTTCAACGTTATTCTATAGAAGCTCTACACCTTTTCAAAGAGATTCAGAGCTCCCTCACATAATGGAATTTGAGGGTCGATAAAGTGAAATTATGTCACTATTCTAGTTTCTCTAAACCAGTATTGCCTATAACTTAATTTACGTAGACAATGAACGATATTAATTAATGTTTTGAATAATAGGAGTGTGAATGATTCTAATTAGTGATTGGATTGTATGAAGGTAGAGAAAAAAAGGATTATGAAATTATGTCACTATTCTAGTTTTTCTAAATCAGTAATGCCTATAACTTAATTTACGTAGACAATGAACGATATTAATTAATGTTTTGAATAATAGGAGTGTGAGTGATTCTAATTAGTGATTTGATTGTATGAAGGTGGAGAAAAAAAGGATTATGAAATTATGTCACTATTCTAGTTTTTCTAAAACAGTATTGACTATAACTTAATTTACGTAGACAATGAACAATATTAATTAATGTTTTGAATAATAGGAGTGTGAATGATTCTAATTAGTGATTGGATTGTATCAGTGGAGAAAAAAAGGATTAAACTGATTAGCAGTTAAGGTAACCCCCGAAGGAGTTGTTAACTCAGGTAATTTGTTATAAATTTGAAACATCATCAGTCTATGAAAATGACTAACGACGATAGAATGGCATTGTGACTTGACCTAGCTTTACCTTTCCGATGTGGTCTGTATAATGCACAAGTGATGTTTGATAAGTATTGTCAATTTAAAATAGGATCTAACGTTCCCTTCTTTCCGCCATTTCTGAGGGCAAGGGAGGGGAGGGGTCAATTTTGGAGGGAAAACCAAAAATACTCAGAATCGAAAATAAACAGGATCTGCCTCAAGGGGAAGGCTCAAAGACCCTTCGTTCCCACATTTCTGAGGGTCAGGGAGGGAGAGGAGGAGTCAATTTCAGAGGGCAAACCAAAAATACTCGGAATCGAAAATAAACAGGATCTGTCTCATTGGCAAAGCTCAATGGTCCTTCGTTCCTCCATTTCTGAGGGGCAGGAGTGGGAGGGGTCAATTTTGGAGGGAAAACCAAAAATACTCAGAAACGAAAATAAACGGGATCTGCCTCAAGGGGAAGGCTCAAAGACCCTTCGTTCCCACATTTCTGAGGGCAGGGGAGGGACAGGGGGAGTCAATCTCAGAGGGAAAACCAAAAAAACCCAGAATCGTAAATAAATAGGATCTGTCTCATGGGCAAAGCTCAGAGGTCCTTCGTTCCTCCATTTCTGAGGGGCAGGAGAGGGAGGGGGTCAATTTTGGAGGGAAAACCAAAAATACTAAGAGTCGAAAATAAACGTGAATCTGCCTCACGGGGAAGGTTCAGTGACCCTTTGGGCCACCAGTTCTGAGGGGGCAGGAACGATACAGGTTAAATTTTGGAGGTACAACCCAAAATAATACTAAACGAAAATATATGCGACCTGCGTGTAGGGGAAGACTCAGAGGCCCTTTATTATCACATTTCTGAGGGCAGGGGAGGGAGAGGGGGAATCAACTTCGGAGCGAAAACCAAAAATACTCAGAATCGAAAATAAACAGGATCTGTCTCATGGGCAAAGCTCAGAGGTCCTTCGTTCCACCATTTCTGAGGGGCCGGAGAGGGAGGGGGTCAATTTTGGAGGGAAAACCAAAAAATACTCAGAATCGAAAATAAATGAGATCTGCCTCAAGGGGAAGACTCAGAGGCCCTTCGTTCCCACATTTCTGAGGACAGGGGAGGAGGGAGGTCAATTTTGGAGGGAAAACTAAAAATGCTCAGAATCGAAAATAAAGCATGATCTGCCTCAAGGGGAAGGCCCAGAGGCCCTTTGTTCCCCCATTTCTGAGGGCAGGGGGGAGGAGGGGGGCAATTTTGGAGGGAAAATCAAAAATACTCAGAATTGAAAATATATGGGATCTGCCTCAAGGGGAAGGCTCAGTTGATTTTTTGTCGTGTTACTTAGGTAATAAAGGAACATTTAGTATTTTTTCTAATGTAAGTGTTTTCTTAAGAAAATGGCCCATCTTTAACAAATATATCCTTAGCTAGTAAAACTGTTCATAAATTCTCGATTTTTTTGTCGTGTTACTTAGGTAATAAAGGACTAGTTAGTATTTTTTTTCTAATGTAATTGTTTTCTTAAGAAAATGACCCATCTTTAAAAAATATAGTCTTAGCTAGTTAAAAATGCGCATAAATTCTTGATTTTTTTGTCGTGTTACTTAGGTAATAATGGAACATTTAATATTTTTTCTAATGTAAGTGTTTTCTTAAGAAAATGGCCCATCTTTAACAAATATAGCCTTAGCTATTTAAAACTGTGAATAAATTCTTGATGTTTTGTCGTGTTACTTGGGTAATAATGGAACATTTAGTATTTTTTTTAATGTATGTGTTTTCTTATGAAAATGGATCATCTTGAAAAAATATATCCGTAGCTAGTAAACTGCGCATAAATACTTGTATTTTTGTTGTGTTAATTATGTAATAATGGTACATTTATTATTTTTTATAAAGTATGTGTTTTGATAAGAAAATGTACCAACTATAACAAAAATAGCCTTAGCTAGTTAAAACTGCGCATAAATTCTTGATTTTTTGTCCTGTTACTTAGGTAATAAAGGAACATTTAGTATTTTTTTTCTAATGTAAGTGTTTTTTTAAGAAAATGATCCATCTTTAACAAATATAGCCTTAGCTAGTTGAAACTGCGCATAAATTCTTGATTTTTTGTCCTGTTACTTAGGTAATAAAGGAATATTTAGTATTTTTTTTTAATGTAAGTGTTTTATTAATAAAATGGCCAATCTGTAACCAACATAGCCTTATATAGTAAAAATGCGAAGAAATTATTTATTTTTTGTCCTTATACTTATATTAAAAAGGACCATATTGTATTTTTTTTTTCTAATGTTCGTGTTTTTTTAAGGTAATGGCACATATATATAAATTATATACTTCGATAATTTAAACTGCGCAAAAATTCTTGTTTTTTTTTAATTTTAATTAGGTTATAAATGAAAATTTATTATTTTTTCTAATGTAAGAGTTTTTTAAAGAAAATGGCCAATCTTTAACAAATATAGCCTTAGCTAGTTAAAACTGCGCATAAATTCTTGATTTTTTTGTCGTGTTACTTAGGTAATAATGGAACATTTAGTATTTTTTCTAATGTAAGTGTTTTCTTAAGAAAATTGCTCATCTTGAACAAATATAACATTATCTAGTTAAAACATCGCATAAATTCTTGATTTTTTGTAGTGTTATATAGTTAATAATGGTACATTCAGTATTTTTTTTAATTTAAGTGTTTTCGTAAGAAAATGGCTCATCTTTAACAAATAAAGCATTATACAGTTAAAAAAGCTCATAAATTCTTGATTTTTTGTCGTGTTACATAGGTAATAATGGTACATTCAGAATTTTTTCTAATGTAGGTGTTTTCGGATGAAAATGGCTCATATTGAACAAATAGAGACATAGAGAGTTAAAACTGCGCATAAATACTTTATATTTTGTCGTGTTACTTAGGTAATAATGGTAAATTCAGTATTTTTTCTAATGTAAGTGTTTTCTTAAGAAAATGGCCCATCTTTGATAATTATAGCCTTAACTATTTAAAACCGCGCATAAGTTCTTGATTTTTTGTCGTGTTACTTAGTTAATAATGTAACATTTAGTATTTTTTCTACTGTTAGTTTTTTCCTAAGAAAATGGCTCATCTTTAACAAATATAGCCTTATCTAGTTAAAACTGCGCATAAATTCTTGATTTTTTGTCGTGTTACTTAGGTAATAATGGAACATTTATTATTTTTTCTAATCTAAGTGTTTTTCTTAAGAAATTCCCATTGGAGGTTTTATGACTCCTCCCCACAATGAATTCAGATGGTTTTAGGACTCATCTCACTAGCCATAACTCCATTCATACTGAAATTTCATTCAAGAAATTATGAAGGAATTGTAAATAGGTAACACACTCATGTTTGAAGTCATCTCTTGTATACACAATGCAGAAATTTCATTTAAGAAATTATCAAAAATTGTAAATAAGTAGCAAATTCTTTCTTGAATTCGCCTCCTGGATAAATAAAAAAAAGACATTTCATTCAAGATATTAAGACAAAATTCTAAGTAAGCAACAAACTCTTTCTTGAAGATAACTCATTGATACACAATGCAGAGATTTCATTTAAGAAATTAACATAAACAATGCAGATATACAATGAAATAAACAATGAAATAAACATACAATATATACAAGAAATAAACAATGCAGAAATTTCAATGCAGAAATAAACATAAAAATTATAGTAAAATCAAATTTTGAACTGATGAGCTTTCAGCAATTAATATTATTATAGATCAAATATTTTGTTTAATTTTATTAGTTCTTTCCAAAACTGTTTAAGACAAATATAGCTTGACTACAAGCAAGAGTTTGGATACTGCCTTCTTCCCTAACTGTAAAAGTCTGAGGCCTACTACGTCTTTCATGTTTCACTGAAAACAAAATGTATTACAAATATTTTCTTTTCCAATTATTGCAGCGTCGAAAATAAAATAAAATTAAATTTAAATAAAATAAAATCTTGAACTGATGATCTTTCAACAATTAATAGCATTATATATCAAACATTCAGTTTGATTTTATTTGTACTTTTCAAGATTGTTCAAGACACATATAGATTTCAGTAAAGCGCCAATGACGCAGTAGGTTTTAGGCTTTTGCGGTGAATGAATGAGGCAAAACCCAAACTCTTCTTTGTAGAGATTATTGTTCGTTTCAAGCTTCATTTGTATATTCAATTTAAGTTTAACTCATTTTAATATTTTTTTACTCGTTTATATTAGTTCCTATTGTTTGTTTGTTTGCTATGATTGCTTATTAAATTTCTCTTCGTTTAGGGTTTCCTGTACACCTCAATAGCAAAATATTTTGGTTCGTTTTAAGCTTGATTTGCATATTCAACTTAAGCTTTACTTGTATTGAGATTTATTTATTCATTTATATTAGTACCTGTTGTATATATTTTGGCTATGATTGTTTATTTAGTCTCTGTTCGTTTTGGGGATTCATTTCTTCTTTAATAGTAATATCTGGTTATTTTGAGTTTGAGTTATTGTTGGTTTCTATTTCTTCTTATCTTAAGTTTAATATGACCTTTAGTTTCCTTTAGAAAACATCTTTTTCGGAAAATTTTTTTTTAATTACTTGATACTAAAAGACGATCATTAGAAAAACAAATCATTGCACATATTGGACATGGTTATTTGTTGGATTCTTTGAGGATCGTCTCTTACTATTCCAAAAATGGAAAAGCTGTAGGCTTTTTCCTGTCTGTAAGTAGGTTTTCTTATAATCTGTGTTGCAGTGGTAGCTACGAACCTAGTATAAAGAAAGAATCGATCAAAATGGAGTTTTTAAGGCCAAACAAAAATACTGAAAAAAAACGCAAAGCGAATATTTTGAGAGGACAACCGCCTCTTTTCTGCAACACGAATCAAAAATATATTCAAGGAAAGTGCCAAAAAATAGAAAAAAAAACAAAAGCAAACACGGAAAGTCATTTCTCTTAGGGTCAACAAGAGCAGCATTGAACTAAAACTCTCGTTGTCCTATTAGCCAGACAAATTTATTACTTTTTCAGGCTCTTGCCTTGCCCTAGATCCTAATATTAAAATATTACCACTAAACCATTAAGATTTTTGAAAAATATCCATGATTTGTCAAATAATTTACACTTACAATTGGACTGGTATAATCGGTTTTGCCTTTCGAAGAAGGTCCGTCAACTTAACTCCCATGGGACCTTGGGGGCGCAGAAGGGCTCAAATCTTCACCTTTCTTGGGAGCTGCTGGTCTTGAATAGACTTCATTTTCACCGCTTTGCATTGTTGCTTACAATAAAGAACGGAATCTAGCCTATAGTAACTGAAATATGAAAATCCACCATCGTATGTATGATTATACAAATACTTATAGTTTTGGAAGACTGTAAATAGTAAATAATAAATATTCTAGCGAAAAGCTGGGTTGCAGTGCTAGCTAGTTTATGGTAAAGGACGAACTTTAGCCCATAGTTACATAAGGGATCAATAGCTGTCATTATAAATTGGAATTATGTAAGTTTCATTGGTATCATGGTTATAGAGATAGCTGACACCTAGCAAAGAACAAACCGTGGCATACAGTAACTATTTAAATTAAAGAGTGAACTATAGCCCACATTATGTGATTATGTAAATATTGTTATATTGCATAAACTAGGTTGCTAGCTACCGCTGCAACCCGGATCATAAGTCTCAAATGGTACAATGGTAGGTATACCCACTTGTCATCTGGGTGACCGGGGTTGGATTCCCCGTTGGAGGGAATTTTAATATATTGACTTTAAATATAGCTGCACAAGCCTATACTATAGTTATTTTATCTATACAAGTTACGAGTTAGTATAGGCAAGAGTTCGTTCTTTATTATAATTTTTAGTGTATTAACGAAATTATTATCAGGTCTTATATGTAACTTATATTTTGTAAGGCTTCAATGGTCCAATGGTCAGCATTACCAATTGTCATGCGGGAGAACGGGATTTGATTCCCCGATGGGGAGAGCTTTTAATACGTTGAATTAAAAGCAATATCTCTGAATTAATAGCAATATCTTTTACTATAAAACCTTTATATAAATATTTGGTTTACTCTGGGCTGGAGTTTGTTCTTTATTATAATTAATTTTAAAAAAAATTCCACAATATAAGTTTTTCAAAGAAAAGTAAAGAACTCCATTAAATCAAAAATGAGCAAAAATAAAAATAAAATAATTTACCAAGCGTGAAACTACCACAGATCAGAATCGATAAATAAATGAAACCCAAAACGAACAGAAATTTCAATAAATAACCGAGTCAAACTCAAAACGAGCAGAAATTATCATGAGTAGGGCTCAAAACCCCTATGCCTTTCCAAGGCCAGAAAATAATTTGCACTCAACTGAAAAAAATATAAATAGTTTTACTTTTATAACTTTAATAAATCAAATAATATTAACATTTTGATTACAAAATATCAGTATATGTATGTTAAACTGACAATGCAAATTCATTGTGATGGTGACAATGCACATTCATTGCTGTGAAGGGGTTTTCATCCTCAAAGACATAATTTCTGGACTTTCAAACTACGTTGAACAAATGGCTATTTCAAAATTTTGATTGAATGTGTTTGTGGAAATAGCGGGCGAGAGAGGGGGGATACTTGCCATCCAATCACTTTCGATTATTAAAAGGGCACAAGCCCTTCTAATTTCCAATTGAATGAGCCCTTTTTGAAGTTTCTATGTCAACGCTTTCTATAAAAAAACTTATATGCCCCCAGGGCATAACTTACAACCCTTGCCCTGAGGGCTGTGGGGTGAATGTCATCTTCAAAAACATAATTTCCGGACTTGTTAACTACTTCGAACAAAATGGCTATCTCAAAATTGTGATTGGATGTGTTTGGGAAAATGGTGGGTTTGAGAGGGTTGTTATCCTCCAATCACTTTCGACTATTAAAAAGGGCACAAACCCTTCTAATTTTCAATTGAATGAGACCTATTTGAAGTTTCAACAACATCACTATCTATAAAAACCTTAAATGACCCCTGGGCATAACTAACAACCCTTGCCCGAGGGCTCTGAGGGGGTTATCATCTTCAAAGACCTAATTTCTAAAACTTTGAACTGCGTTGAACAAAATGGCTGTCTAAAAATTTTGATTTGATGTGTTTGGGAAAAAGGTGGGCGTGAGAGGGAGGTTAGTTGCCTTCCAATCACTTTCTACTATTAAAAAGGGCACTAGCCCTTTGAATTTCTAAACGAATGAACCCTTTTTCAAGTTTCTAAGACAAAGCTTTCAATAAAAACCTTATATGCCCCAGGGTATAACTTACAACCTTTACTCTGAGGGCTGTCGGGGGAGTGTCATCCTCTTAGGTATAATTCACGGACCTTTCAACTACTTTGAACAAAGTGGCTATCTCAAAATTTTGATTGGATGTGTTTGAATAAATGGTGGGTGTGGAAGGGGTGCTAGTTGCCTTCCAATCACTTTCGACTATTAAAAAGGGCACTAGCCGTTTCAATTTCCTATCAAATGAGCCCTTTTTGAAGTTTCTACGACAACGCTTTCACTAAAAAAACCTTACCTGCCTCCAGGGCATAACTTACAACCCTTGCCCTGAGGGCTGGGGGGCTTTCATCCTCAAAGACCTAATCTCCAGAACTTTCAACTAGGTTGAGCAAAATGGCTATGTCGAAATCTTGATTCTATGTGTTTGGGGAAAAGGTGGGCGTGAGAGGGGGGTTGGTTGCCCTCCAATCACTTTTGACTATTAAAAAGGGCACTAGTCCTTTGAACTTCCAATCGAACGAGCCTTTTTGAAGTTTCTTCGACAATGCTTTCTATAAAAACTTTATATGCCCCCAGGGCATAACTTACACCCCTTGCCCTGAGGGCTGTGGGGGAGTGTCCTCCTCAAAAACATAATTTCTATCGGGAAATCAACTACGCTGAACAAAATGGCTATCTCAAAATTTTGATTGGTTGTGTTTGGGTAATTGGTTTGCGTGGAAGTGGTGTTAGTTGCCTTCCAATCACTTTTGACTATTAAAAAGGGCAAAAGCAATTCCAATTTCCAATCGAATGAGTCCTTTTCAAAGTTTCTGCGACAACTCCTTCGATACGAAGGGCTCTTGTCTAAGACCAAGAAAAAAACAAAAAAAATACATTGTGCCCACATCGTTCTTTACTTAGGCAGTGCAAGCTTATGATTAATAAGGAAGTAAGAAATCTTTACGCTAGTCAGTCGATGATGAAGACATTCTCAAGTTACCAGTAGAGTCATTACTTCTGAATAGTACCACTTCTGTCAGGAAGTGGAAATAAGGAAGTAAGAAATCTTTACGCTAAAGTGTTTTATTGTTTTAAGAAATAGAGTTGTGACACAGAGTCAAACTTCAGCGTAAGGAGCGAGGCGTTACGGAGGGGACAGCCCTTTTCATATACGGAATAATTTTTGTTCGTTTCAAGTTTTAATGTCGCTGCTTACTTTCAGTTAAAAAGCTTGTTTTTTTATTCAATTTCTGAATGTTTTTGAATTAATGTAGTTTTGATTTTGGCTCACCGTACATGAATAATTAAAACTAAATTTGCATTTAATTTTACTTTTTTTTGGCTAAATGGTTTTCTCAAAATTTTGATCTGACGTAATTTACGAATAAACTTACGTAATGAACTTCTATGTTCGTAAATTTTTATTTCATATATTAGGGGATTCACCCCCAAGACAATACCTCGCTCTTTACGCTAAAGTTCGAATTTTGTTCCAATTCAGTAAAAATGACCCCTTAATCACAAAGGCCCTTAATTCGAATAAATAGCTCTGATGAGAGTACAAGAAAAATTAGCGTAAAGAGCGAGGTAATGACTAGGGAGCGAACCCGATCATATACGTAATAAAGTACTTAATATACTTATACTAATGTTACAGAATGTAATTATACTTAATGATATTAATGCCACGTGTAAACAAAACGAGCAAATTCCACAACTCATAGCCCTTTCTTATATATGAAGGGTGTTGCCCCCTCCTAAACACCTTACGCATAATTCTGAGGAGGGGAAATTATTCCGTATAAGAAGGGTTGCCCTCTCCTCAATACCTTACTCTTTAAGCTATAGCTGTTAGGACTTTTATTCCGGCTTCCTATTCTAATTATACGGCCCTTGTGTTTCAGTAGCTGTTCTTAAAAAATGGGACACTCTATCAAAATATAGCGTAAACAGCAAAGTATTGAAAAGGAGGCAACCCTTCATATACGGAATAATTTCTATTCGGTTTGAGTAACAAAAATTATTACGTATATGAGGGGGTTCGCCCCATCGTCTCTTACCGCTAAAATCACAAAGGCTGTTTAATTAGAATAAATAGCTCTTTTGAAAGTAAAAAAAAACTTTAACGTAAAGAGCGAGGTATTGACGACAGGGCAAACCCCCTGATATACGTAATAATTTCTGTTCGTTTTATGTTTTAATGTTGCTCTTTACTTTCAGTTGAAAAAACTCGTTTTTTAAATTTAGTTTCTGATTATTTTTTAAATAATGCTAGGAAATCCGGCACCCCTCTCATGTAAAATTACCTTCCCCATGAAAAATTCCTCCATGGAAAGATCATCCCATGTAAACCCCTCCCTTAGCCTCCCCACCAGAAAAAATTCCCCTGAAAATATCTGTATACTTCGCAATTACCTATACTATATGTAAACAATAAGCAGCCCTTCCCTTGGGAACTGTGGGGGATTAAGTCATCCTTAAAGACATCGTTTTTACATTTTTCGAGTATGCTGAACAAAATGGCTATCTCAAAATCTCGAGCGGGCGAATTTGGTGAAAAAATGAGCGTGGGAGGGGGCCTAGCTGCCTTCCAATTTTTTTGGTCACTTAAAAAGGGCACTAAAACATTTAATTTCCATTTTCATGAGCCCTCTCACGATATTCTATGACCACTGGGTCGATACGATCACCCCTGGGGAAAATCAAAAAATAATATAACACACATCCGTGATCTTTCTTCTGGCAAAAACCCAAAACTCTACATTTTTGCAGATAGGAGCTTGAAACTTCTACATTACGGTTCCCTAATTCACTGAATATGATGGTGTGATTTTCATCAAGATTTTATTACTTTTAGGTGGTGTTTTACCTTTATTTTGAAAATAAAGCAAATTTTCTCAGGCTCGTAACTTTTGATGAATAAAACTAAACTTGATAAATCTTATATATTTGAAATCAACATAAAAATTCAATTCTTTTGATGTATCTATTGATATCAAAATTCCGTTTTTTAGAGTTTCGGTTACTATTGAGCCGGGTCGCTCGTTACTTATCGTTCGTTACCACGAACTGTTTGATGCTAGCTTCCGCTGCAACCCAGATCAGGCAACTAACTAAGTCCAATGGTTTGTGTGTAATGGTATGTTCCTCTAATGATTGCCTTTTAATATAATACCAAAATACAGTTTACGTAAAAAAAAATTTTATATTAAAAATTATTTTTGTTAATTACAAAAGGTTTCAACATATAGCAATTTACCCCATCAATTTCCTTTAAATTGAGCCATTAAACAGCTCTCTACGATGTTCCAGTACCCCGCTATCTGAGAAAAAGAAATAAAAGATGCCGTATATACAGAATATCGTGGTTTCAGCCACTTTTCTTCATTTTTAAGCCAGTATATTCCCCTTGTTGTTCAAGCCAAGGGATTGTAAATTTTCTATATAGAAGTCTTGTACAATGCGGTTCTAATAGTGTACCTCATTTTTGGATCTGATTCTAGTTATAGGAGTTATGACCTATTTCATTTTTTACCATGGAGCGTGATCGTCTCTTACTAGGTCTCTAGCTACCGCTGCAACCCAAATAAGGTTCGTTCTTTATTATAACAAGCTACTGCTGCAACCCTAACACAAACGGGAAAAGCCTATGGCTTCTTCTTGCTTGGAATAGAAAGACACAAGAGCAGAGAATAAGGCAGCTAAATTAGGGCAATATGTGCCATAATTTGTTCATTTTTTGAACTAGGTTTCAGCTATCTCTACAGGATTACTAGGCTGCTAGCTACCACTGAAACCCGGATATTTAAAAGAAGAATTTTTTTATATTGTTAAGTTCAATTCAAAATTATGTTGGCAAATGATGTCATTGCAATACTAATGGTTGGAGTTCGGTCTTTACTTTATCACATACTGTTAAAATTCTTTGTTATATGAACATTCTTTGGGGTAACAGTTATCACTTAGAACTTTGAATCCTGCTTTCTGAGTTCAAATCTTGGTGGAGCCTTTTTATAACTTGTAGCTTACTTATACTACCATTTAGGCGTCTGCCGTAATTCCTTCTTTTCAAAATTATATTAGTTACTATGGCACAGAGTTTGTTCTTTACCATATCGTAAAAATATATTTTGTATTTGTAATTATTTTTGTTAATTACAAAAGTTTTCTATATACAGCAATTTTCTTTAAAATGAGCCATTAAACAGCTCTCTACGATGTTCCAGTGCCCTGCTATCTGAGGAAAAGAATAAGAAAAAAAAGATGCCATATATGTAGAGAATCGTGGTTCCAGCCACTTTTCTTGATTTTCAAGGCAGTATATTTCCCTTGTGTTGAAGCCAAGGGACTATAAGTTTCCTATATAGGGCTTTTGAACAAGGCAGTTCTAATTGAGTACATTGTTGTTCGATCTGATTCTAGTTTTAGGAGTTATGACCTATTTAAATTTTTACTATTGGGTGTGATCGTCTCTTACTAGGTTGCTAGCTACCGCTGCAACCCAGATTAACGAATTTATTATCTTGTCTTATATGTAACTTATTTGTCATAATTCTCCGATGGTACAATGGTAAGCACACGTGCTTGTAACTAGTGCTTAGGATAGCTGGCATTCATCAAGATTGGCCATAAAAATGCAGTTTTTTGTGGAAAAATTGATTTTATTTTAAAAAAAATTTCAATTAAAAATTGCCCTAGATCTTGCAATTTCCTTTAAATTTGAGCCATTGAACAAGCATCTACGATGTTCCAGTGTCAAGCTATCTTTGGAAAAGAAAAAAAGAAATAGATGCCGTTTAAGCAGAATATCGTAGTAGCTGCCACCTTTTCTTGATTTTTCAAATATATTTCCCTTGCTGTTCAAGCCAAGGAATGGTAAGATTCCTGTATAGGGGTTTTGGACAAGGTTGTTCTAATGGTATACTTTTTGTTTAGATGTTACTCTATTTTAGGAGTTATGGGTTATTTTATTTCTTAGCATTGGACGTGATAGTCTCTTACTAGGTTGCTAGCTACCGCTGCAGCCCGTATTAAAGGAAAATATTATAATATACATTATACATTAGATATATATACATTATATATTCTGTCCTTATAAGTGGGCAATAGTTGTGTATGCATTTATTTATGTATTTATGTATTTTTTCTTGAAAACGGCTCTACATTTTTTCGGGACAATTGGTATGTTGGAATATTCTTGCATAAAAAATGATCTAGATAGGTCAAAAGTCGGACAAAATTTGTTAAGAGCCTTAATTTTGGTTTTTGCAAATGACGTCAGGCTCATAATAATTTCTTATGACATCATATAAGCATTTTCTTATATGATATCGTGCATAGAATAAATAAGATTGTTGAATTTCCAACGCATCAAGTATTTTGCAATATAATGTCAGTTGGAAGGCCCAAAAAAAGAAAATTTGCAGTTGTAGTTACTATAAATGATGATTCTTTGGAACCAGTACCTGGACTATCAAACGGGATTAAAAGTAAAAATCGACAACCTAGACCATCAGTTATTACAACACCAATACGGGCAGCTAAAGCAAAAGCCATTGCTAATTTGTCTGAAGTAATCAACATCCAAAAACGTGTCAAAAATGAAAAGGAAGAGCAAAGATATGGTGAGTTAGAAGATATGAGAAAACGACTATTAGAACGTGTCAAAAATTAAATGAAGAGCAAAGACACATGTGGTTAGAAGACATGCGACACAGAGCAAGTGAGCGGAGTCAAAAATGAAAATGAAGAGCAAAGACGAACGAGGCTAGAAGAAAATTGGTGGCATGTTAAAAATGAAAATGAAGAGCAAAGATACACGCAGTTAAAAGATATGCGACACCGAGGATGTGAGCTAGTCAAAAATGAGAACGAAGATCAAATATACACGCGGTTAAAAGAGCAGCGGTGGCGTGTCAAAAATGTAAATGAAGAGCAAAGAAACATATGGCTAGAAGACATGCTGCAATGAGCATGTGAGCGAGTCAAAAATGAAAATAAAAGGCAAAGACACACGCAGTTAGAAGACATGCAGCACTAAACATGTAAGCGAGTCAGTGAAAATTTAATGGGACAGCATGAATCAAAACGTGTCAAAATTGGTAATGATAGCGATGATCATTGGGTTTGGGATTTTGACATGCATAAGTTCATGAATGCTTACCATACGTTTGTTTTAAAAAAAAACAACAAAGGTTTGGCGATATATATATTTCATAGTGAGGAAATAAATGCCGAGGTAAAACGAACCAAACAAATTGGAAATGATAGTGATGATTATTTGATTTTGGATTTTGACATGGATAAGGTCATCAATGCCTACTATAGCTTTGAAAATCTAATACCTGGACTAGATAAATCGTTGGAAGGAAAAGAAATTTTGTCCCACCATCTGAACAATTAAAAGAAACAAAGGCTCGGCGATACATCTTTTAAAAGGACAAAAGACAAGCTTGGACAAAAGAAGAAGCTTTTCTTCCACCACCAGAACAATTTAAAAAAACAAGGTTCGGCGGTATGTCCTTCATAATTAAAAAAGACAAGCCAAGGCAAAAGAAGTTTTTGTCCCACCACCTGAACAATTAAAAGAAACAAATGTTCAGCGATATGTCTTTCATAATGACAAAAGACAAGCCGAGGCAAGAGTTAAAGTTCCAGTAAAAAAAGGTATTTTACAAAAGCACTACTTGTAATTTAAGATCCATTAGGACGTCATGACATCAAGAAAAGGCTCAAATTGTCTGCATTTAGAAGACCAGCGACAGTAAGAATTCATATATAAAAGCCTGCCACGTGCCGAGTGCTAGGACCCGGCAGCGAAGCCCCCGTGCTCCCGGTACTCTTATTATATATTATTAGTATAGTATAATATTATTTATTATTATGTCATAAATTATTATTAGGGCATAAATGCTTTTCGTGACAATGATTTTTGCGATGAAAAGAGAAGAAAACTGTTTTCAAAATATATACTTTTTTTAACCTTCCTCAATTATTGAACAAATCCTAAGCCAATGCATATTGACAAGCCTGAAACCGTATCAAAATAAGACAAATAGTACATTTGTGAGGCCAATAAAACTCTCATTTATTTTATGTTATTTTTTAGGATTATGCATTACATCTGGGGCATATTTTCTGCGAGGAGTAAACGCCTGGACCCGTTTTTCTCATTTAGTATTCAGTAAACTAATTTGAATGAAGATACCTGGAAAAAAAGACAAACTTACCGCCTTTAGACATACCCAACGCCAAACATTTCTTATAACGGCAAAACTGACACCTTTTTCGGTTCGTTTTTTTGATAACACAATTTTCTTGACCAGGGCATGGTTTAATCTCCCTTTTTTGTGATGCTTGGAAAAAATCAGAACACGCCTTGCATACCTTGACACTATAATGCTTTCCACTTGGCGTATCCCCGCAAACCTTACAGGGGTCAATTTCAATTTCGTCTAAAAACCGAAAAGGAACTTAAAAATTCACTAGGTTTGGACAAAATTTATAAATAAACACTGGTAAAGAAGCTAGCCTAAAGTAAAAGTCAAACCATTTTTAAATTTCAGACAGATGGTAAATTCTGAATTTCGCTTAGCTCCCTCCCTCCAGAAGCCGTATTTTGTATAATTGACAGTTCCACTCTAAAAAAAAACACACTTGAATTTTATGCTACGCTAATTATGGCACACTTCCGCTATACTTGGCACGCGCCACCTTGCATAAACGATTTTGAAAGTGAACAGGCTCTTGGGTATATATAATCTTTGTCTTCAAACACGTAAGAATTTGGAGCTTCCAAAATGAAGCAATCACTGCTCCATTTTGTTTACTTTTGTATCAGTGATATTTTCGACGTACTATTTAAATAGCAAGTGTTTTTTTTTTTGTTTTTTTTTCTTTTCTTTTTTTAGGAGCTGTATCATATATTTTACAGGCTAATAAAATTATCAAGTCATTCATTTATTACTGCCATTACAGATATTCCTGGACAATTCTTCAGTCAATGATCATGGTAGTCTATGCAACAAATAAAATACAAATTAAAGATACAACACTGATGATGACTAATTAATCAAGTATAAAATTAAAAAGATAAATATGATTTTAAATAGGGATAAATCCTTTCGTTAGACAGTGATAATTGATAGAGAATACTAGATATTTTGTTCACATGTAGATTGACCGTTATAAGAGTATTTTTGCTGGTGACGGTCACTGTACATGGGACCAAAATATCCAGAATTTTTTGTGAATTATCACTTTCAAATAAAAGGATTTATCCCTATTTGAACTTTTATTTATCGTCATGGAAAGGCAGTGTTAGTAGTATGGGGGTATGTAGAAGAAGTGCAGCCGTGTCCCACCTTAAAAGCGGGGCCCTACCCCACCATACAAGCGGGGCCCTACCCCACCCTAAAAACGGCCCATTACTTTAAGTGGTGCCCTATCCCACCATACAGCAAGACACATATTACAACAAGACACATAACCATCAATGCAACAAGACACATAACCATCCATACAACAAGACACATAACTATCCATACAACAAGACACACATCCATCCATACAACAAGCCTTTTTCCAGAAACATTTCTTTCTCATCAAAAGTAATGCTATTATTTTAACAAGACACATAGGAAACCGTTTCAAGCATACAGTCATATCTTGAGTTCTCCGATAAGGAATGTCTCTGTAGCAATGCCGATGATTTCCTACGACACCCATTGGGTTATCTTAAGCAAATGTTTTGTTATAAAAGAACGGGCACCATCGATTTCATTCATTAGATACATTGAACTTGATCCATTAAAATGGATTCTAGCAAAAGGAATCGTGATGATGAAGGCTATAAGTAAGAAGTAAGTGATATTTTTCATTGTATTTTTAGTTGGTGGTGGGACTGTTTCTAATTCATTTTATCAAATGATATTTACAATCCCCTATAGTTAACGAAATGTATAGTTTTAAAATCCTCTTACACAACTATTGAGCTGTTGGATTCAAGCTGTGGAATATTTTGAACCAGGTCCATTCATGGGGGAGTTGTTTACAAAGAGCATTTACTGGGTTTTACGTGTTTGGACATTATATATAATCATTAGTTTTAAAAAAAGCTTCTCGTCCTACTAGTTATTCATAATCTTTTGTATTCAGTCCATGGGTTATTATTGAACCCAAGCCTTAAATGTATTATGAGTTTGACAGGGTCCATACCCCCATTTTAAAATATTTTTTCTGGTTATGATGTAAAAAAGTATATAGTATCGTAATGAGCATGAAAAGGCTCCATGTCCCCAAACAGGACACTAAAGTCCCACACCAGGGCCTGAAGTCCCACACTAGGGCCCCACGTCCCCCTCCATCCCCTCCAGTCCCCATCCCTCCACCCCCTCAGCCCCCTTTCAAGCCCCCTTTTTGTACAGATTTTTTTCCATGTCTTAAAATAACATCAAATATATATTTAGCCAAAAAAAATCACCCGTTATATTTTAAAAGTAAAAAATGAGGTTGATGTAAATGTGTCGGTCGTGAGTTTTTATATTAGATAAATAATGTTTCTAGTGAGGTTTTTTTTCTTTACTTAGATTATTATTATTGAAGTGAAATTTTACAAATATTTTCTCCATAACATTTAAAAAAAGAATGAAACTTTTTAATTATATTTTAGTTCACATTCTTGTGCTTACCCTACCCCATTGATGAGGACTGATGTTTCTCATTTCAATGTTTTTCTTATGAAAAAAATGATTTTTTTTTCTTTTCAAGGATTTTCCAGAGCTCCCTCTACTCACAAAGAAGGCAAGCGGACACGAAGCGACCCCTGTAACGGTAAAGACTCCTACAGTTTTTCAGAGTAGCCATTGGTCAAGGCCTTCAGTCTCTTTCAGACCCATCATACGCCAGCCCTCTGTCCCCTATCAAGTTACCACGCCCATCATGCAAGCTGTCGCACCACCCATTCAAGCTGCCACCCATCAACCTGGTGGTCCCATGGAATCGGTCAACGCCGGCTCTTCCAAACCCAGCATACACCAGCCCTCTACCCCCTATCAAGCTGCCACACCCACCATGGAAGCTGCTGTGTCACCCATGCAAGCTATCGCCCGTCAAACCTAGGGTCCCCTGAAACTCTCTCTATGATTACCTAAGAAAAATTGAATCTTCTCTCTCTTATGTGTGTGTATGTGTCTGTGTGAGTGTGCGTGTTATTCGAAAAAAAAGAAAAACAAACCAGCAAGTTATTAAGTGTCTGTGTGAACAATGTTTCAATGACAAAAAAAGCTTAACGTTTCAATGTTGGGATCTACCGTAAGTTAAAAAGAAAAAAAAGTAATAATAGGATTCATAGGCAGCATACAAAAATGAACCATATCATAGGCAGTGCAATAGCGCTGCCGAAGTAAAGAACGTTGTTGGCACAATATATTTTTTTTTCTTTAGACCAGGGCACTTCGTATCGAAGTAATTGTCGAAGAAACATCATGAAGGACTCATTCATTTGAAAATTGGAATGGCTAGTGCCCTTTTTAATAGTCGAAAGTGATTTGAAGGCAACTAACAACCCGTCCACGCCCACCATTTCCCCTAACATATCCAATCAAAATTTTGAGATAGCCATTTTGTTCAACGCAGTTGATTTCAAGATTGAAATTATGATTTTAAGGAAGACTCTCCCCCACAGCTCTCAGGGCAAGGGTTGTAAGATATACATTGGGGGCATATAAGGTTTTTCTATAGAAAGCTTTGTCATAGAAACTTCAAAAAGGACTCATTCGATTGGAAATTCAAAGGGCTAATGCCCTTTTTAAATAGTCAAAAGTGGTTGGAGGGTAACTAACCCCCCTCTCACGCCCACCTTTTCCCCAAACACATCCAATCAAATTTTGAGATAGCCATTTTGTTCAACGTAGTTGAAAGTTCTTAAAATTAGATATTTGAGGATAACAACCCCCCCCCCCCACAGCCCTCAGGGAAATTGTTGTAAGTTATGCCCTGGGGATATATACGGTTTTTTTTTAGAATGTGTTGGCGTAGAAATATTAAAAACGGCTCATTCGATTGGAAATTGAAATGGCTAGTGCCATCTTTAATAGTCGAAAGTGATTTGAAGGCAAGTAACACCCCTTCCACGCCCACCATTTCCCCAAACACGACCAATCAAAATTTTGAGATAGCCATTTTGTTCAAAGTTCTGGAAATTATATCTTTGAGAAGGAGACTCCCCTCCCGGTCTTCAAGGCAAGGGTTATAAGTTATTCCCTGTGGGCATATTAGGTTTTTATTGAAAACTTTGTCGTAGAAACTTCAAAAAGGGCTCATTCGAATTAAAGCTCAAAGGGCTAAGGTCCATTTTAATAGTTGAAAGTGATTGGCGGGCAACTCACCCCTCTTTCACGCCCACATTTTCCCCAAACCCGTCCAATCAAAACTTTTTAGACCCATTTTGTTCAACATAATTGAAAGTTTTGGAAACTACATCTTTAAGGATGACACCCCCCCCACAGTCCTCCGGGCAAGTGTTGTAATTTATGCCCTGGGGGCATATAAGGATTGTATAGAAAAAGGTGGAAATTGAACATTGAGAGCGCTTGTGCCCTTTTTAATAGTCGAAAGTGAGTTGAGGGTAAGTAACCACCCTATCACGCCCACCATTTCCCGAAACACATCCAATAAAAATTTTGAGATAGCCATTTTGTTATAGTCAAGTGAAAAATTTTGATAATAGTTCTTTTAGGATAACACCCCCCCAAAACCTTCAGGGCTAAGGTTGTAGGTTATGCCCTGGGGGCATATCATGTTTCTTATAGAAGGCGTTGTCTTAAAATTTTAGAAAGGGGCTCATTAAATTTGAAATTGAAAGCGCTATTGCCCATTTTAATAGTCGACAGTATTCAGAGGGAAAATCCCCCACGCCCCTCATTTTCCCAAACATTTCCTATCAACATTTTGTTATGGTGAATTTGTTGAACGGAGTTGAAGGTCTGGAAATTACGTCTTAGACGATAACAATTCTCTCCCATAGACCTCAGGACCAGGGTCGTAAGCTATGCCCTTGGGGCATATAAGGTTTTTATAGAAAGTTTTGTCGTAGAAGCTTCAAAAAGGGCTCATTTAATTGGAAATTTAGAAGACTAGTGCCTTTTTTATTAGTAGAAAGTGATCAAAGGACAAATACCCCCACATGCCACAAATTTCCCCAGACACTTCCAATCAAAATTTTGATGTAGCCATTTTGTTCAGCGTATCAGGACGGTCTGGCAGTTATGTCTTTAACGATAACATAAACCCCAGCCCTCAGGGTAAGGTTTGTAAGTTATGCCCTGGGGACATATAAGGTTTTTATTGAAAGCAGGGTCATATAAACTTCGCAGGGGGCTCATTGGACTGGTTATCAGACGATCTAGTGTTCTTTTTAAGAGTCAGAGTGATCAGAGGGAATTCGCCCTCCTCCCTACATACAAACGTCGTATCGTCCCGAAATGTATCTAATAGAAATTTTGAGATAGCTATTCTATTCAAAATGGTCTACATGTCATATAACATGGCCTTTGGGGTTGAAACAATCCCCAGAGATTAGGGGAAGGGCTGTAAGCTATGCCCAGGGTGTATTTAAGGTTTTAATGGAAGGGATGGTTGATTAACTTTAGAAGAGGCTCAGTCTTTCTCCCTGAAAAAGACTATGTCCATATAAAACAAACAGAAATTAATTAAAAAAAAACTTTTTCAACAAAATAAGCCTTTAAAAAAAAGTGAAGAACTCCAATAATCCAAAATTAACAAAAATTGAATCAAATACTCTACCAAGAATACAACAACCACAAATCAGTATCAATAAATGAATGAAACCCAAAACAAAATTAATATACATAAGAGTCAAACTCAAAACGAGCAGAAATTAATATGAATAGGGTTCTAAACCCCAAGCTTTCTAAAAGCCAAAATATAATTTTTACTTTACTGAAAAAAATACTTTTAAATGCTTTCACTTTTCTAACTTTAAGAAATCAAAAATAAATTAAGATTTTAAGGAATAAATATAAGCATATGTATATTAAACTGGCAATGCATATTTGTTTCGAAGGCTTGGGGTTTAGAACCCTACTCATATTAATTTCTACTCGTTTTGAGTTTGACTCATATTTATTTTAATTTCTGTTTGTTTGCTTCATTTTTTGCTCACTTTTGGTTAAATGTAGTTGTTTACTGTTTTTGAAAATCTTATCTTATGAAAAAAGTTTTTTTTAATTGACATGTTAAATAATCAATTTAGTTTTGCAATCAGGAAATGCAGCAAATTTGCATCAACAATTTCTTTCAATTTAATCCATTTGTTTTGGATGCTAAGCAAATCAATTGGCAAATCGATTTGTGATTCACTTTCCAAATTTTTTATTTCTGCTAATTTTCGATTTTATCTGTTTGTCATTCCCCATATCATTGCCCGAGAAACTGAAAGGGATATTATTTTTTTTTCATTCTAGGAAAAAAAAAAACATTATTCAAAATATTTATCGTTTTCAGTAAGGCCCAAATAACACTAACCTTTAGGGGGATTGAAGGGACAGAAGGCTCGCTCTCACTTGTGGTTCTTCTGTTCGTTGTATAGATTACTCATTATCTTTATTTGTAATATTTAAATTTGTTTGGATTATTAACTATGACTTCTGTTTCATTTTAGATTTATTTATTTATTCATAACAATTTTTTGTGTTGTACATTTGAATTATCATTAGACTTAACATCTGCTCGTTTAAGGTTTTAATTTTGGTCCTTCCTTTTCTCCAGATAATGTTTTTTTAAAACAATCTTTGTATAAACACCATGGATGAAAAATATGTCTATAGCATAGGTGGATTAATATGTTAGCTCAACAACCACCACACCTTCTTTAGACCCTCGAGTCTTTATGGACTCTTTTAAACTCTAGTCCATATGAATCAAATCCGTGGACATCACAATTAGTTATATTTCCTTTAAAGATACATTTGAACTCATTTAAGACCACCAGTAGTCTTCTGAGAAGGTATCAAATAATCTAAAGGGGTCTTTAGTGCCCACTTCAGCATATATAAATATAACAGTCTGTGTACCCTGAAAAAGAGCCAACGGAAATTTTGATTCGATCTCACAACAGAGGTCGAAAATGAAAGAAACATTCAAGATGGTTAGGTTCTATTTTACGATTTAAGGATTATAAATTGTCAAAAATCGTGTTATTCGGCAATCCAACAGAGGCCAAACGAAAACAGGGTCTCCTCCAATTTGGCAGGAAGTGGTTACATGGAAGTTTTTAAAGTCAAACTTCATGACAAGGAGTAAAAAATGGGGCCCTAAATAGAGCCAGATGGAGGAGAAGCGTGCGTAACAATCTTAGGTTCAGCTAGTATAATGCCGCCAAGAGTTGTTCGTATCAGGGGTCAAACATATACAAAATATGTTGAAAATACGTACCAATTGATGTACTTGGTTGCTGCAAAAGCATAGAGGTTCCTTGCTGTCCCTGCTGCATAACAACGACTTGTTGCTGTCCACCCAGCAGAGATTTCGGTTGTCTAAAAATAACCCGATTCCCTGTTGACTGACCACTCACTTGTAGAGCAGCTGGCTTACCCTAAAATTGAAACAAATACACAAATAAAATGGATAGATTAAATAGGATGGATCAGACCAAAACAATAAGTAATATAACAACAATTTATCGCTAACTATAAATTATCTTAGGGAAATCTACTCAATGTTGGTAACAATGTTGAATTTGACACCTTTTTTGAATCAGTAACCGCGAGTGGTCTTCTACCCACAATTTTGTTTTTTTTTCCAGTAGAGTTGATCCTGTGAGATCAACTTCAACATTAATTGATAACATTTTTGTATCTACTTCCCTGGGAAATGACCTGTCCTCTAATATAATATTTTCGGATCTGTCAGACCATTTTCTTATTTACTTGTCACTACCTTCGCAGCCCCTACCTCTACGCTCTAGAATTAATATCCCAACGCCTACTAGAAATTACAGCTCTGCAAATATAACCCATTTTATCGATTGCCTAAGAACCACTGACTGGTCCGATGTTTTAAATTGTCAAGAGGTAAATTGTGCCACAAATAGTTTTGCGCAAAGGCTTAGTGAGATTATCCATTCAACTTTTCCTATTCGTAAACCTAACCGGAAAACTATCTCTATATGCCCCTGGATATCACATAGCCTCATTGTCTCCTCATATCGTAAATACAAATTATATAAGTTAGCCTGTAAAACCAAAAGTGATATTGACCTTTCAAATTATAAAAATAATTAAATCTTATACACTAAACTCATCCGTGAAGCGAAGAAAAATTATTATTATACAAAAATTCTCAATTGCAAAGGAAACCTGAAAAAGATTTGGTCCACAATTAATGATATACTCTCAAAAAATAGAAAATCAACGTCTATACCTATTCGCCTTAAAGATACAAATGGCAGATTAATTGACCCTTTACATGCACCGGACGCATTTATTAGTTATTTTTCTAATGTTCCTCATACTGACTCCCACTCCTCCTTACAGACTGTACTCCCTTGCTTCAATTCTAGATCCACGTTTTTCTGCCCAACTGATAGCAATGAGATATTTCAAATCATCGGTTCTCTCCCTATTAGTTTTACACCTGAGTGTCTTGGATTAAGTAATAAGCTCCTGAAGACCATATCTCCTTTTGTTTACGAGCCCATCAAGCACATTACCGACCTATCTTTAACCCACGGAGTTCTCCCTGATTTACCAAAGTCAGCCATTGTTATTCCAGTTCTTAAAAAGGGTGATCCAACTGAGATAGGTAATTATCGTCCAATCTCAATTCTTCCTGTTATATACAAAGTGCTCGAGAGAATTATCTTCAGACGTCTGTCTCCCTTTTTGTTTGGGAGTCAGCACTCCGTTTCCTTGATTTCTCCTCACCAATATGGCTTTCGGGCGAAATTTTCAACTTCTCATGCCCTAATTGACGCCACACAGTTCATACGCTCACAACTCAACCTTAAAAAAACTGTATTGGGCTTATTTTTGTATCTCTCTAAGGCCTTTGACACGGTCGATTATAGTATTTTAATAAGTAAGTTAAATATTTGCGGTATTCGTGGTGTTCCCCTCTCCTGGTTTGATTATTATCTATCTGGAAGGGTAAAGAGTGTGAGCTTAGGTGGAGTATCTTCTCAGCCCTTACCTGTTCGGAGGGGTGTCCCACAAGGCTCCGTTCTAGGCCCGATTTATTTCTCCTATATATCAATGATCTTGTTATGGACCTGGGCCTTTCAGTGTATCCTCTACTATTTGCTGATGACAGCAACTTCTTTATCACTGGCACCAATTTGCCATCGTTAATAACCTCTGCCCAAGTCCTTCTGAACGAAGTCCAGGCGTGGTGCCTTACGAATAACATGACCATTAATAGACAAAAAAAGTCAAGTAATATTATTCAAAACCCCCTATAACAAAGACGTAATCCAACCGGCTCTTGGTTTCAAGTTCTTCTCTGTTATCCTCCCACAAGTGTAGGTTGCCAAGTTTCTTGGTGTATTTATTCACTTATGCTTGTCATTCTCTAATCATATTTCTTACATCACAGCAACAATTTTGAGACAAGTAGCTATGATTAACCAAGTGAATTATTTTCTTCATCCTTACATCCTAGTCCCCCTCTATTATTCCTTTATTTTTTCTTACTTTTCTTATTGCGTATCGTTTTGGGGAAATACAAACCAGTCTCCCACTAAAAAATTCAAATTTGCCCAAAACTGTGGCATTAAAGCAGTTTTTCGGCTTCCCCGTCCATATCCAACCCGTGATTTGTACTCACATTTTGGCATAGCTCCATTAATTCAAATCATACAAAAACTAAAATTATCACTTGCTTACTCTGCTTTCCACAATAATCTACCTCCTCAACTACTAACATATTATAATAT
Organism: Artemia sp. Qi Xiang Cuo; assembly: GCF_049724085.1. Classification (NCBI taxonomy): domain Eukaryota; kingdom Metazoa; phylum Arthropoda; class Branchiopoda; order Anostraca; family Artemiidae; genus Artemia; species Artemia sp. Qi Xiang Cuo. The sequence goes on from NC_142796.1 coordinate 94,270,327, forward strand.
TAACAATTCGGAAGCCCACTGTCACCGTTCATCCAATAGAGCCTTTATATTTCCTAAATATGTTTCTAGTGCTGCCCAGCAATCTCCCATTTACAAATCTATTATTCAGTGGAACAAAATACCCTCCAGTGTTGAGCTAGCCACAAGTTTCAGCACGCTGTACAACAATGTAATAAAACTTGATAATATAGTTCAATCTTTCAACTTTTAACTAATTTGCTTTAATTACCCGTTTTATTCTTCTATCTTTTTTTTCAGTGTCACTTTAATTTTTTCTTTTTTTTTGGTCCTTAACAAGTTTTCTTCTAGCATCTTTATTGTTATTGATGTTTGTGTTATATTTTTATTCGAATAATAAATTGAATTGAATTGAAATGTAACCTTCCTTACATATCGCGGGTGCTGCATGTACAACTTGTATAGTCGATTTTTACCGAAAATGACTTTTCACACGAGTCCGATGAAGTTGTTCATGCCGTGTCGCCTGGTGGCAAAAAAAAAAATTCTATATCTAATAATTTCGTGACAAAATAAAAACACACCTCGTAACATCTTTGATCACTTTAATCCGTAAATACAAGTTGTGTGCAGATAGACTTTATAAGCTTTCATTTATAAAAGGCGTGCGCTTCGGCCTATCTAGCTGCATCAACTTATACATGGGCTTCATTTGGTTGAGTCCTCTCTGTGGCTTTTAATACAAGTTGTGCTGGAAATGTTGTTATATAGTTTCACCAGCATCACCATTTTTTACAAGAACATATTTTGATTTTACAATGAATAAGAGAGAATCTTTGCATTATGGAGGAAAAATGTTGACAGCTGCACTTAGGAAGAAACGAAAGGTTTGATAATAGATTTACAAGTTAAGAAAATCTCTTACTGAATTGCTGATTTCACTGCTATTTCTTGAAAACCAGTGTGGATACTTACTAAAGGTAAATTCAAGCGAATTTGAAAACGAATAGGGAAAACAATAAGGAAAAACGGGAAAGTGTTTGAACGCTCAATCCCTTATGGAAGGAAGCAAAAATTTAGAAAGCATGAAGGGCTCAAACTCAGAACCCTTAGCCTTTGCAGCCTTTTTGGTTGCTATAGCTAGCTTCAATTGGCTAGAATCTAAGGAATCAGTTAGGTAAAAAAAAATCAGGTTGTACATTGCAGTTTATTTATCGTAGATATGTTTTACTGAATTTGAATGTTGTGCTTCAAAATTGCCGTGAATGCCATTCCGTTCGCAGGGAAAAGTTGAAAAAAATCCAACAGAAAAACGAAACGGGAAAACGATTGCTTCTGAAAGGAATTCCCATAGGGAATGATGGGAATCCCATTCGTCTGAACTTACCTTAGTTCCTCTTTTTAAGCAGTCTAGCACACTTGCTGTTTTCTTTCATGGTACATCAACGTATAAGTTAGGTAGGATAGGATAAGATATTTATTTCAGAATGTCTACCACAAGCCCCGAAGGACAAAATTTACATTTCGGAGTCATAAAACAAAAAAATTAAAAATACGAAAAAAATGCACAACAACTAAAAAAGCTGGCAAACCAATGCCAAAAACGACAATACAAGAATGACAAAACAATTCATTAGTAAAAAAAAATTGAGTGGCAAAATATCAGAAACTAAAAAAGGTAAAAACTAAAAAAGATTGAAATAAGATTGGCGTTAAAAAGGTTTAAAAGATAACATATAAAAAGGGGGCTGAAACAAAAAAAAATAGAACGAACATAAAACTTGGGTATCACCAGTAGCAAAAAAAAAAAACTAGCGAAAACTAGGAAAACTAACGGTTAGGGTACAAAGGTTTTTTCATACCTGGAGGTCAAGCAACGGATAGGGGTCAAGATAGGAACGGGTTCAGAAATAGCACTTGGCAGGCGGTGTCTGGATAGGAAGTATCTTTTGGGGAAAATGTTTTCCATGCGAGGGTTTATTATTGCATTTTCTGCAAAACGAAGGCAAAACGTTCCTCTCCTGTACTCAAGAGTTTCCAGCTTGGTTTTTTTTTAGAAGGAGCAAGTATGGTACCTTAGCTTCTTTAAATATTATTCTCATGGCTCTTTCTTGAATGGATTCAATTTTTTCTGATTCATCACGGGAGATGCCAGGATGCAAAACCGGACAAGCATACTCAAGATTCGGGAGGACAAAGGAAGCATAGATCCTTAAGAAATGGGATGAGGGGACATTAAATTTATTCAATAGTTTAAGGAGGGACATGGACACATTAGCTCTATGGACAATATCTTTAACATGGATATCCCACTTTAAATTAGAGGAAATTGTAACAACAATTAAATTAAATGAAGAAACAGAAATATTTGGAGGGATAGAGTTGAGGAAAAGGGGTAAGGTTTTAAGAAAACATATCGGCATTATCATAGATTTAGAGGGGTTTATTCTCATGACTAAGTCTGCAGCGTCATTTGCAATATCATTGAGGATGCTCATAGGGTTGCTTAGTAAGTTTCTGTAGCAGGTTTCAACAACCGTTAGGTCATCCACAAGTTTCCATCTGTCGAGAAATTCCTTAGCGAGGTTATTTATCATTACAGAAAACAGGATGGTGCTAGACGTTTGTGTACAATGCCCTGTTTTCTAATCATGGTGCATGAGCTTCTAGTACCCAAGAAAGGTTCTCCAGGCAGGCTCCAGCCAGTCAGGACCATAGCTTTTTTTCTATCTTCAAAAATATTTCAGAGTTTCGTTTAGTATGGCAGTAATTCAAATTAAATTGTTCTAAGTCAATCAAGATTATGATTTCCATCTCTACTGTCAAAAAGATGCTGGAGTTTTGTTTAATATGGCGGTAATTCAAAATTGTATCGTCATTACGTCAAGTGACATTATGATTTCAATCTCACTTGACTTAATGACAATTCAATTATGAGGCCGGTGAAGTTTACATTACCCAACTATCTAGGAGCTAGGACTCTTCTGTCTTACAACATCCGTTTTGCTATTATTATGCTACCCCTCTAGAGCTACTGGAAACCTCTGACAGGTTCCTTGGGAAAAGAGTTCAGAACCTCGAACATAATATGCTACGCCTATCAATGAGAGGGTCTCAGTATGTATAGATTGTTTTTTGTTGAAAGTGGTGTTCCATTACACTGTTTGTATGGACACCTTTTCTTTTTCTTTTTTTTCACCAGTTTGTGATTTCTTAAAGCAACAGATTTTGAGTATTTTCATTTTCAGATGGAGACAGGTGAATATTTAAGCCAGAATTTGGAAAAGCCAGAACACTCCAGCAAAATGTCAGCTTGTGTTACTAATTCGCCTCTGAAAACAGTTCCAGTCTTTCAGGACCAGAACCCTGAAAATAAATTAAGGACTGTAGAACAATCCAGTAGAGCTGCAGAATGTGTTGCAAACTCTCAATTGAAGACATTTCCAGTTCAGAACGTATATGAAGACTCTGTACCCCTCGGGCCTTTAATAAGATTTGTAAGTGACAGATCCAGCCCACAACCGGTAAAGGTGAGGGAAGAAGGAAGCTATATGAAGGTTACAGCAGGTGAATCTTTGTACTTTGCTGAGCTAGTATCCATTCTTCCAGATAGCAGATTACAGAGCACTTCACTTACAGAAATTTGTGTTAATCTTTTGCTGCCACAGCAAACCGATGAATCTTTTTATGAAGCAGAGTTAGTAAATACTGAACTGAGTGGGCAGTCCGTTTTATGTACTGATCTGAATTCAAGAAATGAACAGGAATGTTAAATGAATGAAGACAAAAGTGTTGCTATACTAATTCCTCTGGCTGAATCAGCGGATATAAGTGGTGCTATTTTATCACCAAATATACCTGCCCACAAAAATGGAAACGCATTAGTCCACGACAAAAGTCTAAGAGATATTCCAGAAAACGATTTGGACGCAGAAAGTTCAGTTATAAATAGTATTGCATCATCTAGAAAAAGGAGGAACAAAGACAGATCAAAGCCAGGGAAAAACCGATTGAAAAATTATTATGGTAGATGCCAAGGAAAGGAATACGAAGGAAGAAAAGTACAGAATAGGAAATATGGTAAGTGGAAAGCTACTAAAGATTTAAAGCCCCGAAGGGAAATTTGGTCCTTAATGCAAACATTGTAATGTCGATGCTAAGAAGGTCAGAGTTTTTGAATGTTCAATCATTCCTGAAAGTGAGAGGCAGAGTTTGTTTGGTAGCTTTTGGAAAAAAATGTCCTGGGAACAAAAGAAGGTCTACACAGCTACACTTGTCACTTACAAAGATTGTGAGAGACTCAAGGAGGTTGATCTTGGCCCTTCTAGGAGAAAAGGAACCCTGAAATACAATTTGAAAACTTCGGAAGGGATACTAAGAGTTTGCAAGTAAATTTATTTGAGCACGTTTCGTATTGGTAAATAGCAAGCGAAGAACTGGTCTGAACAGGCAACGAAAGACGGCATCCATCCATCATAAGATCCGAACCACCCAGAAACCTCAATTTGATTGGATATTAGGAAATCACTTAACTTTGCAGAAAGAAAGCAAAGTGCAGAGCAGTTTTTGGATGATCTTCCGAAGCTCCCATCCCACTACTGTAAAGCCTGGGACAAGAAAAATGCTTCGAGTATCCTTTAGGAACTGTTAAAGAGGTGTTTTATGTTTACGGGGAGATAATGGGGAAAGAAAAAGCTGATATTGTTGGTTATTACTTTCTTAGACAAATACTGAAAGAGAAAGAAATTGGGATTTTCAAGCCACTAAAGGACCAGTGTCACAGATGCATAGCATTTAAATTGAAGAATCTTGCCGAAGAGGAGTATTCTGAGCACATATTAAAAAAAGAAGAAGCTATGATTGAGAAAAACAGTGACAAGGACAAAACCAAGGGGAGTTCAAGAGTGCCTGTAGTGACAACTCATGACCTTGAATCTAAGCTGCTTTGTCCGAACATAAAAGCGTCGTCTCTCTACTACAAACGGAAGCTCGTTGTATATAATTGGATTTCTTACGATCTTGTAGGTTTTGACGCATTGAACATAGTGTGGGATGAGACTGAGGGTCAGTTGAATGCATCCGAATTTGTTTCGTGTGTTATTGACAGGTTGGAAGACCTGTTACAGTCATACCCAAACGCTGAGACAATTATTATCTGGAGCGAAGGATGTTCATATCAGAACAGGAACGGAATTCTTTCAAATGCACTTGTCCATTTTGCTTATAGTGGAAATGAGCAATGAGCCTTCTCAATAAGGCCTGTCCTTGAAAATAAACAAAATTGATTGTTTAAAAATTATTCTACTCAGTGTTATATATATATATATTTTTTTATTACAAAAGGTCTTGTCATACGCCCTAATTATTATCTTTGAATAAAAAAAGTTCTTAGTCTAACATCATCTCGTTTAAGAGCAGTACGTTCTTCTTCTTCGTGTGACAGTAAAAGTTAGGAAGTATATCTTGGATATTGCAAAAATGTCGCAAAGAAAAATACGTCTCAAATTTATAAAATAACGTCTCAAAGAAAAAAACATCTCGAAGTAAAATAGAACGTCTCGAAGCGAAAAAACGTCTCAAAGTTAAAAAAAACGTCGTGAAGAAAATAAACATCTCGAAGTAGAAAAAAACGTCTCAAAGTTAAAACAGAAACGTCACGAAGAAACAAAAACGTCTTGAAGTAAAAAAAACATCTGGAAGAGAAGATGTATTTTTTCCTCCAAAATTCCCACAGACAATCAAAAATCCCCGGAGACACAAAGGTGTAGAGTGAAAGAGGCAAACAAAATCTACAAAAACAAAGAGTCAGACATAAAATCATACAAAGACAGACATACAGACAAGCAAACATCCACTTAGACATACAGGCATAGAGAGAGACAGGCAAACATATCTACAAACAGATATTCAGACACAAAATCACACAAAGACAGATAAAGAGTCAAGCAAACATCTGCTAAGAAAAATAGACAAAAACACATAACAAATACAAAATTCAGACTTACAAACAGAAAAACACAGACACTGGGACAAGAAAACACTCACTCAGAAACATATGCACAGAGAGTGAGAGAGACAAAAACGCATAGAGGCACTGGGACAAGCAAACACCCACCCAGACACACAGGCTTAGAGAGTGAGAGAGACAAAACACATACAAATACACAATTGAGACATACAAACAGACAAAGACAAACATTGAGACAAGCGAACCCACCCAGACACACAGGCACAGAGAGTGAGAGAGACAAAAACGCTTACAAGCACTGAGACGATGAAACGACCACACAGATATAAATGCCTTGATAAGGAGAGAGACAAAAACAAACAAAAACAAACCATTCACGGTTACCAACAGTGAAGACCAGACACTATGACAGGCAAGCACTCGCTTTGACACACGTGTAAGGAAATTGAAAGAGATAAAGATGCATACCAATATATAAAATCAAACATACAAACCAATACAAACAGGCCCTGAAACAAGCAAACACCCGCACAAACACGAAGTAAAAGAGATTGAGAGATACAAAAACATAATAAAATACACAGATTCAGACATACACACAGCCAGAGACAGGCACTGGTACAAGCAAACAACCGCCCAGACGCACAGGCTGAGAGAGTGAGAGAGACAAAACACACACAAATACACAATTCAGACCTATAAACAGACAAAGACAAACACTAGGACAAGCAAACACCTTTGCAGACACTCTGGCACAGAGAGTGAGAGACAAAACGCATACAAACATATAAATTCAGAAATGCAAACTGACAAAGACAGGGACTGGGACAAACAGACATCAAACCAGACACACAGGCAAGAGAGCAAGAGACAAAAAAACACATACAAATATACAAACAGAGAAATATTTGCACTGGGACAAAAAAACACCTGCCCAAACACACAGGCCTAGAGAGTGAGAGAGACAAAAACATATACAAATAAACAATTCGGACATACAAACGAAAACACTGGGGCTTGAAAATATCTGCCCAGACACACAGGCAGAGAGAGTGAGAGGGGCAAAAACGCATACAAATAGACAATTCAGACATGCAAGCTGACAAATAAAGGCACTGGGACAAGAAAACACCCACCCAAACGCACAGGGGAAGAGAGTGAGAGAGGCAAAAAGGCATACAAATACATAGATTTAGACAAAAAAGTCAAAAAAAAATGATAGTGGGACAAAAAAACATTTGCTTAGACCCTCAGGCAGAAACAATGAGGGAAACAAAAACACATAAATACACTCAATTTAATTCATACAAACAGACAAAGAACGGCAGTGGGACAAGCAAACACCCACCCAGACACACAGGGTTTGAGAGTGAGAGTGAAAAAACACATACAAATACAGAATTAAGACATACAAACAGACAAACAAAGGCACTGGTATAAGCAAATATCCCCTCGAGTACACAGGCGCAGATAGGAAAAGACACAAAAACACAAAAAAAACATATAAATTCAGATATGCAAATTGACAAAGATAGGCACTTGGACAAGCAAACAACAGCCCAGACACACAGGCACAGAGAGTTAGAGAGACTAAAACATATATAATCACAAAGACTTAGATATAGAATGAGACAAAGACAGACACTGGGACAAGCAAACACTCACCCAGACACAAAGGCACAGAGAGGGAGAGAGACAAAAACGCTTACAAACACTCAGATTCAGACATACAAACAGAGACAGAGAGACACCGGGACAAGAAAACACCTACCCAGACACACAGGCACATAGAGTGAGATGGGCAAAACACATACAATTATATAGATTAAGATATGCAAACAGACAAAGACAGTTACTGGGACAAGCAAACACCCACCCAGACACATAGGCACAGAGAGTGAGAGAGACAAAAACGCATACAAAAACATAAATTCAGACACGTCAACCGACAAAGGCAGGCACAAGCACTGGAACAAGCAATCACCCGCCAAGACACACGGGCATAGAGAGCGAGAGAGACAAAACACATACAAATACACAATTCAGACATACACAGAGACAAAGACAGACACTATTAAAAGCAAACATCCACTCAGACACACAGACAAAGAGAGTGAGAGAGAGAAAATGCATACAAGCATATAAATTCACACAAGCAAACCGACAAAGACAGGCACGGGAACAGGTAAAAACCCGCCCAAACACACAGGCAAAGAGAGTGAAAGAGACAAAAATATAGGCAAACACATAGATCCAGACATAGAAAGAGACAAAGACAGACACTGGGACAAGCAAATATCCGCCCAGACACACAGGCACATGACAAAGATACTAATACCTGGCGCACTTCAAATGTTTCACTTGCTGCCATCTATTTTTTTACAAACCCAAGTGCTGCCATCTATTTATTTCAGATAGAGATGGCAGCACAATAGATTTTGTACCTTCACCCGGGTACCTGCATTTTTTTAAAGAACTGCATTCAAGTTAGACTCATTTAGGTTAGGTTCATATTTGAAGTGCGTCTGGTAGTAGTATCTGTGTCATGTGCCTGTGTGTCTGGCGGGGTGTTTGCTTGTCCCAGTGTCTGTCTTTATCTCTTTCTATCTCTGAATCTATATGTTTGAATGTTTTTGTCTCTTTTACTCTCTTTCCCTATGTGTCTCGGCGGGTATTTGCTTGTCCCAGTGCCTGTCTTAGTCAGTTTGCATGTCTGAATTTATATGTTTGTATGCATTTTTGTCTCTCTGAATCTCTGTGCCTGTGTTTCTGATCGAGTGTTTGCTTGTACCATAGTCTGTTTTTGTCTGTTTGTACGTCTGAATTGTGTATTTGTATGTGTTTTTGTCTCTCTCAATTTTTAAGCCTGTGTGTCTCAGCGGGTGTTTGCTTGTTCCAGTGCCTGTGCCTGTCTCTGTTGGTTGTCATGTCTAAATTAATGTGTTTGAATGTGCTTTTGTCTCTCACACTCTCTGTGAGTGTGTGTCTGGGCGGGTCTTTGCTTGTCCCA